>NW_015171507.1:1075131-1081037 GCF_001447785.1 Gekko japonicus | reverse complement strand
CATCTGATGGTGCCATGGAGCGACTGTGCGGCGGCTCAGGGGATCTGTCTGATCCCGCCACCGCGTGTCTCTTTTGGTGCGGCTCTTTTGGCTGCGTCAATTTCCCCGTGTGACTGGCGCCATGGTGCCACTAAATTTCTCTTCTGGGTTGCTTTGTCACTTCACTTTGCATCTCAAAGATTTTGTCCTGTGTCATTCATTATTTTATTTATATCTCGCTTTTCCACCATAAAGTCACCAAAGTGGTTTACAGCATTTTAAAAAATACAGTCAGCTCTTTCTTCCCCAGTTTTAGTCTCTTTTAATGATAAAACATCAGATAAGATGCTCCTATCATGATGCGCTTTTCTGAGTTTCCGTTGAAGTTGCGTGGATTTCTGTACCCCCTACAGTGTGTGAGCAATGTCTACGCCCTTCCTCTCTTCCTTCTTTTGGAGCATGGTGTTATCTTCCCTTTTCTTAATATAATGCTAATTGCTTACGTAAATCTTCACAGTAGCTTAATGGTAGAGAACCGGTGCAGCTGTCCCCGAGAAAGAATTTATGATAAGATCCACGTGGGCTTTTGAAAGAAGAACCAGGGAGTGAGGCTCTCTTCAAATATAAACTTTTGTGGCCAAAACAGCCCCTTTAACAATAAAGGAAGCGTTTTGCAGAACGCTGATTCAAAAAGCAAGAGTTATGTGAGTGTGTGTGTGCTTCTGCCGGAATTACACTTTTATTTACTTACTTTAAAGAGAGGGATTTTTCAGAGCAAAGTCAACCGGCACGCCAGCCACATCCTCAGACTTTTCTTGTCACCTTCCAGTGATTCACTGCCAGCCAGTCCTCACACGCAAGAATGTGTGCAGGCCTCCTCCAACTCTCTCCTTAAAGCAGCTGCAAGTGGACAGAGGCCAGGTTGTCAACAGTGGGAGGGCTCCTAGTGTCCTGGCCCCACTGCTGGACCTCCTGATGGCCCCTGGTATTTCTGGCCACTGTGTGATACAGAGTGTTGGACTGGATGGGCCTTTGGCCTGATCCAACATTGGCGTCTCCTTATGTCCCAGGCAGCAGCTGGAAAACCTCTCTAATGGCTGCCGCCTCTCTGGTAGGGGTCTCCTCCGGGGGCCCAGAGCACACCCACCCGACCCCTCTAGACACTCCTTTTCAAGCAGGGTTCCCCCTTATGAGTGGCCAGGTGAGGCGGGAGGAGCCAGGCTGAGTAACAAACTATTTTTTTTATAAAAGAGATTTAACAACAACTGTAATTCAGTGACGTGTGGGGAAAATGTAAATAAACCAGCAAAATAAGGAAACCTGACGCGTCTGACTATACTGTACCTAGCCTTCTCTAGGTACTTGCCCTCAAGCTGATTCACCCCTTTTGGATGAAGGATCCCACGTTCTGCAGCAACTTTACGCTAGCTCTGCTCCCTGGGAGTGAACAGCCTCCCACACTGGGCAAGGCCTTTTATCCCTTCTTCTCAGGCGCCACCCTCTGCTATTCTACTGGTGTACGTTTTCCCTTCAAATCCCCTGTTAGCCAATCACAGGGTCCAAAGGGTGACCTTGGAGATGTAGGCCCCGATTGCTACTCTAGTACAGGCTTCCCTGGAGCCACTAGGCCTCCCTAGAGCCTGTAGGCCGCACTACTGTAGGCCTACGATAATGACAAGGGTGCTCTCCCATAATGCCAGAATTCAAAGGGCACCCAACCTTTCCCTATGAGGAAAGGTTAAAGCGCTTGGGGCTCTTTAGCTTGGAGGAACAACGGCTGAGGGGTGACATGATCGAGGTTTATAAGATTATGCATGGGAAAGAGCAGGTCGAGAAAGAGGTACTTTTCTCCCTTTCTCACAATACAAGAACTCGTGGGCACTCCATGAAATTGCTGAGCGGTCGGGTTAGAACGGATAAAAGGGAAGTATTTCTTTACCCAAAGAGTGGTGAACACAGGGAATTCACTGCCACAGGAGGTGGTGGCGGCTACAAGCATGGACGGCTTCAAGAGGGAATTGGATAAATGTATAGAACAGAGGTCTGTCAGTGGCTATTAGCCACAAGGTATAGATAGGGACTCCGGGGCAAGTGATGCTCTGTCTTCTTGGTTCTTGGGGGGGGGGCTAACAGTGTGTGGGGGGGCTTCTAGTGTCCTGGCCCCACTGCTGGACCTCCTGATGGCACCTGGTATTTTTGGCCACTGTGTGACAGAGTGTTGGACTGGATGGGCCTTTGGCCTGATCCAACATTGGCTTCTCTTACGTTCTTATGTTAACCGAGTTGAGGTCGCGGTAAATTCAGGACTGACAGAAAGAGAGAGCTGTTTTTCACGTCATCTTGTGGAACTTGCTTCTTCTGGGGGTAGGGATGGCAGGTAGCTTAGATGAAACTGAAAGGGGGTTGGACCAGCTCACCAAGGAGAGATTCATGTCTGACCATGGCTAAGTGGAACCTCTCTGTTTAGAGGCAGCGTACCTCTAAAATACCAGTTGCCGGGAGGGGCAATAAACAACGGGAGGCTTTGGCCTCTGTGCCTTTGTTCAGGGACTTTCTGGAGCATCTGGTTGGCCCCCTTAGATGAGATGTGAGCGTACACTGGCACCTGGAAGCGGTGTAGATCATCATCACAGAATTTTTGGCTGCTTTGTTGCAGAATCTAGATTGTCTGTGTTAGTCGTGGCTGGGAGGGTGGGGTGGGTGGGTTGCAGAACAGATCCAGGCGTGGCTGATTCTCAGCATTGTTTATGAATGAATCAAATCTCCGTATGAGCCTGGCAGCGACCTCCGTGCCCAGATATTTCCCCTTTCCTGCCATTAAGGGCCTCCGGCTCTCGCTTCCTGGCCGTGCAGGTGGCTTGGGAGCAGTTCCGTGAGTTGGATGAACGTGGTGCCTTGGACGTGCCCAGTAACGTATAACTTGGTGCATTCAAGTTTGTGTTTTAATGCAAGTGGAACCTTTAGCTTGTTTAACCAGTTAGGTTAATCAGCCAACTAACCCAAAAAGGGTCTTCCGACAAGTCAGTACTGATCAGAGTTCAGTGTTCTTTAAGGTAATTTATGACATTATTATTGCCTCCGTCCTCCAGGGGACTCAGGGTGACATACGTGACGTTCTCGTGTTCCCCATTTGATCCTTACAACAACCCTGTGGAGTAGGGCAGGCTGACCCACCGTCATGGCTTGCTGGGGATTTGAACCTGGGACTCCCCGAGCCCCAGTCGAACCAGCTTTCGAGTATAAGTGGTTCCGAAAGCTGCAGATGGCAGGCTCCATACTAGAAGAGGCATTCCCTGTTCATTTTCTCGCATAGGTGGGAATGTCTCTTCGACTGAGGTGATTAAGAGGTTGCGGCACCTTTCCTACGAGCAGTTTTCTGTTTAGAAAAGACATGACGAAGAGGGGACGTGACACAGGTTGAGGAAATTGTTCACAGGGTAGAAAGAGGGCCCCTGAGGTGGGTGGCCCAGGCGAACTCAGCCCTGTCAGGTCTCAGAAGCTAAGCAGGGTCGGCCCTGGTTAGCATTTGGATGGGAGACCGCCAGAGTGCTGCAACACAGGCAGGCAACTGCAAACCACCTCTGAATGTCTCTTGCCTTGAAAACCCCACAGGATCGCCAGAAGTCAGCTGCGACTTCACAGCACGTTCCCCTTTCAAGGGAGAGTGGACAGAGAGGAGTTTTTTCCTCCTTCTCCCGAAAGACTAGAAATCAGGGGAATCTAGTGAAGCTGATCAGGAGTTGATTCAGGACTGTCGAAGAGAAATACTTCTTTACACAACGGGGTATAAATTGAATGAATAAATAAATAACATGTAGAGTTTGCTGCCAGAGGATTTAGCGATGGCCACAGGCATAGACAGCTTTAAAAGGGGATTAGATAGATTCACGGAGGAGAGGAGGAGGAGGAGAGGAGATTGGATATTATACCCCGCCCTTCACTCAGTCACTCAGAGCAGCTTACAAACTCCTTTCCCCTCCCCACAACAGACACCCTGTGAGGTAGGTGGGGCTGAGAGAGCACTGAGAGAACTGCTTTTCAAGAACAGCCCTGACAGAACTATGGCTTGCCCAAGGTCATCCAGCCAGGTGCAAGTGGAGGAGTGGGGAATCAAACCCGGTTCTCCCAGATTAGAGTCCGCACACTTAACCACTACACCAAACTGGCTTTCTACCAGTGGCTACTAGAGAGGTCTACCAGTGGCTCCTAGCCATGGTGACTAAAGAGAACCACATTCAGAGGCAGTAAACCTCTGAATCCCAGTGCAAGGAGGCAACATCAGGGGAAGGCCTCAATCTCTCTGCCCTGTTATTGGCCCTCTGGAGTAACTGGTTGGCCACTGTGTGAGACAGGATGCTGGACTAGAGGGACCACTGTTCTGATCCAGCAAGGCTTTTCTGATGATCTTATGAAGGTTTTGGCCTCCATGCCCCGTTGTTGGCCCTCCAGAGGAACTGGCTGACTGCTGTGTGAGACAGGATGCTGGACTAGAGGGACCACTGGTCTGATCCAGCAAGGCTTTTCTGATGATCTTATGAAGGTCTTGGCCTCCATGCCCCGTTGTTGGCCCTCCAGAGGACCTGGTTGGCCACTGTGTGAGAGGCAGGATGCTGGACTAGAGGGACCACTGGTCTGATCCAGCAAGGCTTTTCTGATGTTCTTATGAAGGTTTTGGCCTCCATGCCCTGTTGTTGGTCCTCCAGAGGAACTGGCTGACTGCTGTGTGAGACAGGATGCTGGACTAGAGGGACCACTGGTCTGATCCAGCAAGGCTTTTCTGATGTTCTTATGAAGGTTTTGGCCTCCATGCCCCGTTGTTGGTCCTCCGGAGGAACTGGCTGGCTGCTGTGTGAGACAGGATGCTGGACTAGAGGGACTACTGGTCTGATCCAGCAGGGCTCTTCTTGTGTTCTTAACTGCCTGGCCTACACATGCTAGGGGATGTGCCAGCAGAGAGGGAAGACAGTTGTGTTTAGATTGTATGAGGAAGACTGATCAGCAGGGGCAAGAAGTTAACTGCATGTTGGGGCTGGCTCATTTGGTTGAGCACTCGGTCCCATTAGACAGCACCCTGATGAACTATAATGGTGCCCCAACCCAATCGATCAGGTAGTGGGTTTTTAATTTTTTACATCGTAATTTTTTACAACCACTAAAAACTTCAGCTAAGTTCCATCTTAAAACAGCCTTTCCCTCCTGTTTGAGAGAGAAAAGGGGAAGACTCTTCTCATATGCTGCTGACCGTGAAACGTAAGTGATCATTCCAGTTTGGTGCAGTGGTTAAGTGCGCGGACTCTAATTTGGGAGAACCGGGTTTGATTCCCCACTCCTCCACTTGCAGCTGCTGGATGACCTTCGGCAAGACATAGTTCTGACAAGAGCTGTTCTCTCAAGGGCCATTCTGGAAAGAGCTCTCTCAGCCCCGCCTACCTCACAGGATGTCTGTTGTGGGGAGGGGGAGGGGAAGAACTTGTAAGCTGCTCTGAGACTCCGAGGGAAGGGTGGGGTATAAATCCCATCTCTTCTTCTTCTTCTCCTCAAAAGCAAAAATAAGAAATCCGGGGTGGGGGGGTTCTGTGCTGCCTGGGGGGCTTTCCCAGCACTGCTACCTGAAATCACCATATTTGGAGATGCCCGGAATTGAACCTGGGGCCCTTTGCATACAGAGAACGCGTGATCTATCTACTGAGCTATGCCTCCCCTCCAACAAAGGTCCAAGTACATGCTGGCAAGGGGAGAGGCGGAAAACCAAGCAGTTTCTCCATATACCCCAGTATGAAGTCTTTCACTCCTGCCAAAGTAATAAAAGATAATTTTGCCACTTTTGAATGCTAAAATTGTCAGCTGGGGTATCCTCTGTGGGGAGGGCTGGTGAGGTCATGTGGAGGGGGGGGGAGGAATAAAACACTACCAGAGGTCATTTCGGG
>NW_015171507.1:1066955-1074784 GCF_001447785.1 Gekko japonicus | reverse complement strand
GGGGTGTGTGGCCTTATGACACACCTCCGGTGATGTCAGGGGGTGTGGCCTTATGACACACTTCCGGTGATGTCAGGGGGGTGGCATATGCTAATGAGTTAATGCTAATGAGTTCCCCTAGCTCTTTTTCTATGAAACGACCCCTGAACACTACTATATCGGGAGAGCTAGACATCAAGCCCATAAAAAAATTTTTAAACCGAGATCTTTAATGCTAGGATTTTTTGCTTCTTCTGGTTTAAGTCTCTGATTTTGCGAAGAGCAGATCACTAGAGTATCTGATGGAAATCATTCTGTCCTTGTATACGGATACAATTTTCCTTAGTGACACCCCCAACTATTTTTAATGGCCTTTCAGCCCCAAAGGCAGATGATATTGCTGTTACTTTTTGCGATTGTGTGGTGTCATCGTTCGTCTTCCTGATTGCCCGGTATTGTTCCGCTGTCTTGGCTTCACCCAGGTGCTCAAACTCCTTGTGGGTTTCTCTCCCTCCCCTGGCCCCAATTTCTCAGCAGCAGCAACAGCAGCAGCAGCAGCAGCAGCAGCAACAGATGCCCCGTAGCAGCCAAGACGAAAAAGATGAAAAAGAGAAGGAGAAAGACATGGAAAAGGAAGAAGATAAGCCGGAAGCTGACAACGACAAAGAGGAACTGACAAAGTAAGTCGGACGGCTTCTCTTCTCCCTCCAGCAATGGCAGAGCTCCTGGCAGAACACCTGCTTGTCAGCTCCTACTCGATGGCCCCCACCCAAGCGCAGCAGAGAAACGTTCGATTCTCTAAAAGACAGTTGGCAGGATCTAGTCTTGTGTCTCATAAGAAGAGCCCTGCTGGATCAGACCAGTGAGGGTCTGTCTAGTCCAGCATCCCGTCTCACACAGGGGCCAACCCAGTTCCTCTGGAGGGTCAATAACAGGGCACGGAGGCCGAGGCCTTCCCCTGATTCTGCCTCCTGGCACTGGGACTCATAGGATAAGAAGAGCCCTGCTGGATCAGACCAGTGAGGGTCCGTCTAGCCCAGCCTCCCGTCTCACACAGTGGCCAGCCAGTTCCTCCGGACGGCCAACGACAGGGCAGAGAGGCCAAGGCCTTCCTCCGGGTGACTCTATTGTACAAAGAACAGTGCCAGCTGCTAAGTTCACCATTTCCCTGTCCTGCTTCCGTAGCACCAGTGCCTTTCTCTGCCCATTCTCAAGTGATTTGGCATGAAGCTTCGCACAATAAAGGTGCACCAGTATGTTTTGTGCTGGTACGTCACCCTGGCCAGTGGAAAATCTTGGTGCGCTCAGTGCGGCATAACATTTATTTTTATTTCTTCAAAACCTGTATTAGCCGCCTTTCTCCCTTGTGGAACGCAAAGTGGCTTACAATAGAAATAAAACATTATTTAAAAAGCACAATTAAGAACATAAGAGAAGCCAATGCTGGGTCAGTCCAATGGCTCATCCAGTCCAACACTCTGTCACACAGTGGCCAAAAATACCAGGTGCCATCAGGAGGTCCACCAGTGGGGCCAGGACACTCGAAGCCCCTCCCACTGTTGCCCCCTCCCCCAAGCACCAAGAATACAGAGCATCACTTGCCCCAGACCGAGAGTTCCTATCTATACCTTGTGGCTAATAGCCACTGATGGACCTCTGCTCCAGATGTTTAGCTAATTCCCTCTTGAAGCTGTCCATGCTTGTAGCCGCCACCTCCTGTGTCCATGCGTTAATCCCTCTTTGGGTGAAGAAGTACTTCCTTTTATCTGTGCTAACCCAACTGCTCAGCAGTTTCATGGAGTGCCCACGAGAATGATCACAATAAAAGTTTCTGCAGAAAAGTGTCACATGTGCGGTGTCCTTATGATAGTGTGAACAGGGGGTTGAAAGTAAGATCCCAAAATATTATGCCCATTGATTAAAGGAGGATAAAAGGCTACATTTAGATAACTTACAATGCAGTCTGAGGCTGAGTTACAAGATTCTAAATCATTGGGCTTAGAAAGGGGTTAGCTCTCCTTGGGATGGCACTGTCAGCTCCCTTCCTCAGGTGCCAGTTTGGTGCAGTGGTTAAGAGCGTGTGCTCTAATCCGGGAGAACCGAGTTTGATTCCCCACTCCTCCACACATGCAGCTGCTGGAGTGACCTTGGGTCAGTCACAAGTTCTTCTCAAGAGCTGTTCTCTCCAAGGCAGTTCTCAAGAGAGCTCTCTCAGCCCCACCTACCTCCCAGGGTGTCTGTTGTGAGGAGGGCAAGGGAAGGCGATTGTAAGCTGCTCTGAGACTCCAGTTTGGTGTAGTGGTTAGGTGTGCGGACTCTAATCTGGGAGAACCGGGTTTGATTCCACACCCCTCCACATGCAGCTGCTGGTGTGGCCTTGGGTCAGTCAGAAGTTCTCTCAAGAGCTGTTCTCTCCAGGGCAGTTCTCTAGAGAGCTCTCTCAGCCCCACCTGCCTCACAGGGTGTCTGTTGTGGGGAGGGGAAGGAAAAGGGATTGTAAGCCGCTCTGAGACTCCTTTGGGTAGTCTCTTCTCTCCTTCTAATGGGTAGTCCAGTTAAATAGCAGAGATAAGACATGAATAAGACTGTTAAAGAAAAGATCAGCAGACCATACAGCTAGCCAGTAGGCAAGATAGCCCAGTAAACTAGTCTATACCCCATCTACAAGGTTTCTGCAAGACCTTGACAGGACTCTGAAGTTGACCAGTACATAGCAATTAAAGAGAAGTCTGCCCCTCGTCCTGTCACTGGGTCACTCTGCGCCAGCGGAGTCTTGTGGGGCAACTGGCAGCGGCCACGCCAAGTTTCTAGTCCTTCCCATGAATGGGAAAGGAAAGGAAGCCCTGCGTCATTCCTCCGGAAGACTTGGCAGGCCACGCTCCCGCTCTCTAATGGGCCTTAATCCTCGGCTTATGGGAGCATCTGGCCTCCTTGCGCTCAGGCGACGCAAATGCGTCTGTCAGCAGGTCCCTTTGGGGGAGGCGGATGGGGAGAAGCCAGGACGGTTTGGCTGCCCCGCGGTTCAACCCGTCTCCGCCGGGTCCCTCCGCAGCTGCAGCCGAGAAACGGCTGCCCCCTGCGAGAAAGTTGGGGGGAGTGCTTTTCTTTCCGCAAGGAGAAATTTGAATTTAAAATAAGGAAACGGTGCTGAAGGCTTAGCGTAGTGCCATGGAGGCAAGTGGGTAGCCTTGCGCAGTTTATTTATTTATTTATTTATTTAAATTTATAACCCGCACATAGAAAAAGGGTCGGCCCTGGTTAGTATTTGGATGGGAGACGGCCAGGAAAGTCCAGAGTTGTTGTGCAGAAGCAGGCCATGACAAACCAACCCTGTGAGCAACGCTCCCTCTGAGCTGGGGAGCCTTGGGAGCAAAAATTCTACTTTGTGAGCGACCGGCATGAAAGTTGCGAGCGAGCGATTTGGCTGCTGCATCGATTAGTTTGCTCTGGAGCCCTCCTTCCTGAGCTAAGACAAAAATCTGTGCGGCGTAGGCTAAAAAACCATGAGCTAGCCCACACTAACTCAGCTTAGAGGGAACACTGCCTGTGAGTCTCTTGCCTTGGAATTCCCGGGGGCGGGGGGGGTGTGTCACGCCATAAGTCAGCTGCAACTTGACAGCACTTTCCATCTCTGTTTCACTTTACTAATGAAACAAAAATATCCAAGAAATACACATAAGAACGTAAGAGAAGCCAATGTTGGATCAGGCCAAAGGCCCATCCAGTCCAACACTCTATGTCACACAGTGGCCAAAAATACCAGGTGCCATCAGGAGGTCCACCAGTGGGGCCAGGAGACTAGAAGCCCTCCCACTGTTGCCCCCCCCAAGCACCAAGAATACAGAGCATCCCTTGCCCCAGACTGAGAGTTCCCATCTACACCTTGTGGCTAAGAGCCACCGATGGACCTCTGCTCCATATGCATATTCAGTTCCCCCTTGAAGGTGTCCATGCTTGTAGCTGCTGCCACCTCCTGTGTTCCAGTGATGGGCAAAGGAGGCACGTTGCTTGGACACTTGCCAATAGATGTTCCACACAAGGTTGCCACCCTCCAGGTGGGGCCTGGAGATCTCCTGGAATTTCAGCTGTTATCCCAGGGTACAGAGATCAGTTCTCCTGGAGAATTTGGCTACTTCTGAGGATGGACTGTGTGGAGTTGCACCCTGCTGAGTTCCCTCCCTTTCTAAGCCCCCCCCCCCAAGTCTCCAGGAATCTCCCAGCCCAGAGATAGCGACTCTGCAATAGTTGTGAACACAACTTCTGAATCAATCTTTGTCTCCTTTTGTAAAAAAACTCGTCTCTTTTCACTAGGTCTGCCGAAAACAGCAGAATCGGGGCCCGCTATAAGGCGGGTGGGGACGGGGATGATGCGTTTGTGCGATGCAGCCAGCAGCGGGTCACTACCTTGCATTTTCCCTTCCACTCACACGCTGCCACTCTTTTACTCTCCCAGGGAGAAGAACGATGATACCTCCGGCGAGGATAACGACGAGAAAGAAGCCGTTGTGTCCAAAGGGCGCAAGACCGCCAACAGCCAGGGGCGGCGCAAAGGCCGCATCACCCGCTCCATGGCCAGCGAGGCCAACCTCGAGGAAGTGGCGGCTCCCCAACAGAATGCAGAGCTGGGTGTGTACCCTTTTTTGGGGGGGGCTGGGGCGGGGGGGGGGGAGAAGGACCAAAAAAAGGGAGGGGGATTGATGCAAGAAGGCGGGGGGACCACCTGCCTGAAGGGAAGGGGTAAAACGGAAATGGGTCAAGCACAGTCCCTAAATCGTGGGGTCACAATGCTCTGATTGGTTATCCCACTGCTCATGTGCATGCACGTGCTCGCCGTATATAAGGGAACATGGAAACCGTGGGTGAAACTGTCAGTCGCTGCGAACAGCAGACATGCAGGATGGCATTAGATTCAGAGCGGCTTGTGACTGCTCCGATTCCTTATCCTATAGAATCATAGAATTGCATCCAGTCCCACCCCCTGCTCAATGCAGGATCAGCCTAGAGCATGCTGACAAGTGTTTGTCCAGCCGTTGCTTAAAGACTGCCAATGAGGGGGAGCTCGCCACCTCCCTAGGCAGCCGATTCCACTGTTGCACGACTCTGACTGTGAAAAAGTTTTCCCCAAGATCCAGCTGGTGCCTTCCCGCCCTCCCCTGCTGCCCACAGGAACAGCTCCCTGCCCTCCTCTAAGTGACAGCCCTTCATATCCTTCAAGAAAGCCATCTTGTCCCCCCTCGACCTCCTCTTCTCCAGACTGAACATCCCCAAGTCCCTCAGCCTTTCCTCACAGGGCTTGGTCTCCAGGCCCCCGACCATCCTCGTCGCTCTCCTCTGCACCCGCTCCATTGAAGTGAGGCCTCCAGAACTGTGCACAATGCTCTAGGTGTGGCCTGACCAATGCAGCGCACAACGGGATCAGTGTTCCCTCTAAGCTGAGTTAGTGTGAGCTAGCTCACAGTTTTTTAGCCTCTGGCTCACACATTTTTGTCTTAGCTCAGGGAGGATAGCTCCAGAGCAAACTAACTGATGCAATAGCCAAATCATAGCTTTATATGCCAGTAGCTTTATAACAATAAAACAGAATATATACAATAAAATTTGGTGCTACAATCTACCTACATTTTACAACAGGTCTATATGCGTCATATCCAATACACAGCAACCCCCCTTTGCAGTTAGCATTCTTAATAGCAGAAACGCCAGGACCAGTCCTCCCACACAGTTTTTCGGGCGACATCTACCCCCCACCCCAGGGTACGGTAGATGGATGGAACATCACGATGGTGGTACAGCGGCGGCTCCTACCCAAAGGCCTGGTGGAAGAGCTCCGTCTTACAGGCCCTGCGGAACTGTACTAAGTCCTGCAGGGCCCGGATCTCCTCTAAGCTGAGTTAGTGTGAGCTAGCTCACAGTTTTTTAGCCTCCGGCTCACACATTTTTGTCTTAGCTCAGGAAGGAGGGCTCCAGAGCAAACTAACTGATGCAGTAGCCAAATCGCTGGCTCACAACTTTAATGCCAGTAGCTCACAAAGTAGAATTTTTGCTCACAGGACTCCATAGCTTAGAGGGAACATTGAACGGGACTATCCCACCTTGTGTTCCGGATGTCATGCCTACCGGTCAAGTTCATCCACGTGGGCAGCGTACGTAAGGGAACATGGCAACCGCGACGGAAACTGTCAGTCACTGCAAGTAGCAGGCAAACAGGATAGAGACGCAGCTTCCAGGACACCAGATTCAAAGGGGAGTCGGCTCGTGGCTTGTTGGGCACAGAAACATCTGACCGGCCGCCTGCTGAAGAAAGGGTGCCAGGTTCAGGGCCAGTGTTCCCTCTAAGCTGAGTTAGTGTGAGCTAGCTCACAGTTTTTTAGCCTCCGGCTCACACATTTTTGTCTCAGCTCAGGAAGGATGGGCTCCAGAGCAGACTAATTCATGCAGCAGCCAAATCGCTCGCTCGCACAACTTTAATGCCAGCAGCTCACAAAGTAGGATTTTTGCTCACAAGACTCCACAGCTTAGAGGGAACATTGTTCAGGGCCCCTTGGTGGGACGCAGCTCCCTGCCACACGCTCTTTTGCCTTTCCCGTGCCAGGAGTGCTGATCCCCAGGTGAGAACCAGCATCTCTGGCTGAGCGCTCCAGGTTGTTACGTCTTGAGATCTTACACTGGCTTGAGTCTTTTGGCTTAAGGGTGCTCAGGTAGACCAGGGGCCAATGAGATGGCAAAATCCCGGAAGCGTCTTTGCTTCCTTGGCGCCTCTGAATCCCCCCATGTGCTTGTCAACCCTTTGCAGAATTTCCCCTCTCAGCCACTTGAGGGCCTGGGAGGATTGAGAAATCTCATCTACGGCACAGCAAGAGCCACAAGTGAGCCGTCTGTTCCCGAGCAGGAACTTACAGTAACAAAGGCCGCAAATTTGAATCCATTGAACAAGGTCGATTAATCAACTCGAAGTTCTAGTTGATTAACTGCTGGGAATCATCCCTTTTCGTTAGCAGCCGAGCCAGGAGATTTTTGTTTGGCTTTCTTGAGGCTCTCTCGTTTGTCACCGATGCAAACGGTACTGTTAAAGGTGGATTTTTTTCATGAGGGGCAGCTTTTGTTGACTAAAGCTTAAGCTATGTAACCGTTTCCTTCGAAGCCTTTTAAAGGAATTCATATTGAGGTTTGGAGGGAAATAGCCTTATTTACATTGAACCTCATGGATTAATTGGATAAAAGGCATGTGAGCCAGTTTGGTGTCGTGGTTCAGTGCGCGGACTCTGATCTGGGAAAACCAGGTTTCATTCCCCACTCCTCCACTCGCAGCTGCTGGATGACCTTGGGCAAGCCATAGTTCTGACAAGAGCTGTTCTCTCAGGGACAGTTCTAGAAAGAGCTCTCTCAGCCCCGCTGACCTCACAGGGTGTCTGTTGGGGGAGGGGAAGGGAAAGGAGTTTGTAAGCCGCTCTGAGACTCTGAGTGAAGGGCGGGGTATGAAGCCAATCTCCTCCTCCTCTTCTTCTTCCTCTTCTTCTTCTTCTTCCTCCTCCTCCTCCTCCTCCTCAATCCCATCAGATCTCAGGAGCCAGGCAGGGTCAGCCCTGGTTAGTCCTTGCATGGGAGACCACCAGGGGAGCCCAGGGTCGCTCTGCAGAGGCAGGGAAGGGCAAACTACTTCTCTTTATGTCTTTCCCTGCCCTGACCTGGGATGGCCCAGGCTTGCCCAGTCTTACAAGATCTCAGGAGCTAAGCAGGGCCGGCCCCGGTCAGTATTTTGATGGGAGACCCACCCAGGGAAGCCCAGGGTCGCTATGCAGAGGCAGGGAAGGGCACACCCACCTCTAAACGTCTCTTTCCTCGAAAACCAC
>NW_015171507.1:1059793-1066735 GCF_001447785.1 Gekko japonicus | reverse complement strand
AGCCTGTGACTGGCTGGCACTCCCCCCCCCCCGAAGTATCTGTGAGTTGTATGTGACGGGGAGAGCGGGGTATACATCGAATGAATCAGTAAATATAATAAAAATAAACAAACCCACTGTTTTTCTCGACAGCATTCCTGGGCGGGGGGGGGGAAGCCTAGATATAGGAGCTGTGGTGGCTCAAGTGGTTAAGACGCTGAGCTGTAGGCTGTGGAGGGTCGGTAGTTCAGCAGTTCGAGACCCGAGTGTGCTGCATGACGGAGTGAGCTGCCGTCTCTGGCCCCAGCTCCTGCCAACCTAGCAGTTCGAAAGCAAGAAACTGCAAGTAGATAAATAGGGACCGCTTCGGTGGGAAGGTAACAGCGTTCCGTGCACCTCGGTGTTTAGTCATGCCGGCCACTTGACCACGGAAACATCTTCGGACAGCGCTGGCTCTTCGGCTTGGAAACGGAGATGAGCACCGCGACCCTAGAGTCGGATTCGACTGGCTTTCGAGCAAGGGAACCTTTACCTTTACCTTTAATAGCATAATAAAATACAAATGTAAACCTAAAATTCAAAAAGCACACACACACACACACACACTTAACGAAGTCTACAACTACATATCCTCCGCCACTGGGAACAAACGAACGAATATCCTTGAGAATCTTTTTTGGATTTTTGAGTCACAGCTAGATCGGCTTCCCTGTGCGACTTCCCTCCTTTTGACCCTACTCCACTGAACAGTTTAAAAAAAATTTTTAAATCAGCTTGTGTTGGCTCACTGGGGGAGGAGGAGGATAGGTTTCGAGTGGGAGAAATGACCTCCGATGACTGGGGAAGGAGAGCCAGCTGCAGTTCTGTCTAGTCAGCGGTGCCGTCCCCGCCTTCCTCTCTCCCCCCCAAGCCCTTGACACTAAACAGGTTGTGGGGCTTGGCAGCTGCAGATTGCCTCTCGGGCAACCAGGGTTGCAGCTAGGTTGGATTTTAAAAAAAAAGTAAAGGTAAAGGGGGGGACTTTACCTTTACTTAAAAAAATAATAATCCAACCTAGCTGCAACTCTTTTCTCTCTGCAGATCTCTCTGGATCTTTCTCCTACGGCTGTTTGCTTTCTCGTGGAATGAGGCTGTCCAAACATCTCATGTTGTGATGAAAATAACATGGGTCTTTTCCCCCCCTCCCTGTTTGTTTAGAGAATAACAGTCCCAAGCGGAAATCTGTTTCCTTAACAGGTTCAGTGTGTGTGTGTTTGAGAGAGAGAGTGTATATGTATGACTCAGTATTGGTTTGCTATTGTAGGTCTTCCTCTCCTAGGTTTCAGAATACCCCAGAATTAACGTGTTCTACAAACAGATGATGGAATATTTTGTAGCAAGAGTAATGAGCTTGCTCACACGTACACGCAAGATCGTCTTGTCCCTAGAAAAAGAAAAAAATGTCTTAATTGGTCCACGTCAGGACTGATGTGCGGATGGAATCCCCTTCTGCCATGGCTGGGCAAAGGGCGAAGTCCCATCCTGACTGTCTCCAGTTGCACCCTGCAAGAGAAGACAGGATAAGCAGAGGGGGGTAACTTGGTTGGTGCCCGAATCCATGGCAGAACACCACACAGCCTGGCTTTCCTTCAGTGGACAGATGGCAGCCGGTAAAATCGGCCGAGCGTCTTCGATACTGGTGGGCAGGGCTATTTTTGGGCAGGAACGCACAGGAACGGAGTTCCGGCTGGCTCCCGAGTTGGCCACGCCCAGCAGGAACTCATTAGCATAATAGGCCACACCCGATAGCAGAAACTCATTAGGATTGGCTACATTAGGGGTGTGTGGCCTAACATGCAAAGGAGTTCCTGCTACAAAAAAAGGCCCTGGGTTTTGACAACAAACAAGGTAAACAGAATAAGAAGGGAAAGGTGGGTGTGGCTGGATGAGCACACTTCTGGTAACATGGGGTTGCGGCCTAATGTGCTAATGAGCGGTGCTGTCAGGGTGTGGCCTATTATGCTAATGAGTTCCTGCTGGGCTTTTTCTACAAAAAGAGCCCTGCGTGGTGGGGACGTGGAGCCTTGAACCTGGAGCCTCATGCTCCAAGGTGAGGATGGGGCCTGGTGGATCACGTGGGACTCTGAGCTGATGCCTTAGAATAGGGGTACCCAACAGCGTTCCCTCTAAGCCTCCGGCTCACACATTTTTTTCTTCGCTCAGGAAGGACGGCTCCAGAGCAAACGAAGTTATGCCGTAGCCAAATCGCTCGCTCACAACTTTAGTGCTGGTAGCTCACAAAGAAGAATTGTCGTTCACAAGACTCCACAGCTTAGAAGGAGCATTGGTCCTCCACCTTTTTGAGCCGGTGGACTGCTTTGGCATTCCGACACGTCACGATAGGCGCAGCCACAAAACAGCTGCCACAAAATGGCTACCCAGCCACAAAATGCCTGCTGTGGCTTACCTTGAATCACACAGTTCTGGTCCTTGTGCTGTGGTGGCAGCTGTTGCCAAAACAGCATCCTTAACAATCGAAACAGCCAATCAAATCTCCAATGGCCAATCTGAAGCCTTGCTGAGTAAAAGTCCTACCTGGCCCCGCCCACCTTCTAAAAGCACTTGACGGGGGCCAGGAAAGGTATTGGTGGGTGCCATGTGCCTGCTGGGGACCCCTGCCTTAGAACCTTCCTTGGGCGTAGGAGCGAATAGGAGCCTGCAACGTGATTGGCAGACAAGATGAAGCTTGCAGATTGGCCAAGCTTGGTAGAACAACATGGCCATCCCTTCTTACCTGAGCAAGACATAGGAGGAGGAGGAGGAGGAGGAGGAAGGGGAGAGGAGATTGGATTTATACCCGCCCTTCACTCGGTGTCTCAGAGGGGCTTACAAACTCCTTTCCCTTCCCCTCCCCACAACAGACACCCTGGGGAGATAGGTGGGGCTGAGAGAGCTCTGAGAGAACCGCTCGTTCAAGACAGCTCTGACAGAACTGTGGCTTGCCCAAGGTCATCCAGCAGCTGCAATTAGAGGAGTGGGGAATCAAACCCAGTTCTCCCAGATTAGAGTCCACGCACTTAAGCACTACACCAAAGTACCAAGACCTCCTTTCCGCTTGCATTCCAAACTCCAGGTTTTCTAATTCACCTCTCGGCAGCAAGCAGCTGGGCGTCTGGGCCAGAGAAGGTTCCTTCGCGGTCTCGATTCAAGTCTGCATAGCCCTTCCTAGTCCTCACGTGAATCTCTCGCGTTTCCTTTTCGTTACCTCGCAGCCCCCATCAGTACTCTGGCTGGAGCAAATGCGGTGTCTGTGTCTTCAGCCTTTAAACGTAAAGAATGCGGAGTGTAACCAGCACCCCCACACACACGCGCGCACACACACCCTTGGCTGCGTTTCTCATCCAAACATCCTGACTTTCATTGTTGGTACCGGTTTGGAAAACGAGTTTGGGTGGGAAGTGTGATTTGTCACACTTCCACGTTCCCTTCGGTAATATCTGTAAATATTCTGGCGGATAGAGGCTATTTCTATTTCCCGGTATTTTTTTTAACGACAGGCTGTCCTGGCACTGCTCCAGCCATGGTGGTGGTGGTTGGATAGCCCACCCCTTTCCCACTGCCGTCTTCCTGCAAGCACACACTCACACGTAGGGTTGCCAGTTCTGGGTTGGGAAGCACCAGGATATTGGGGGGTGGACATAAGAACATAAGAAAAGCCAATGCTGGGTCAGGCCAATGGCCCATCCAGTCCAACACTCTGTATCACACAGTGGCCAAAAAGACCAGGTGCCATCAGGAGGTCCAGCAGCGGGGCTTCCGGTCTAGCTAAGATGGAGGCTTCCGGTCTAGCTAAGATGGAGGACTGAAGCGTTTCGCAATCGTGCGAAGCGAGCGACGGCCACTTTTGACAGTTTGGGCAATATACAGCCCAACGCATCACTCCCCAGCGAGGGGGGGGGACAAGCAGGCAGCAGCGCCCTAGAGGGAGTGTGAGGTTGGCGTAATCCAGCTTCGGAAGAAGCTGAATTGGGCTTTGACCTCCTCCCACGAAGAAGGCAAGTGCCAAGCAACTCTATAGTGGCCGATCGAGCCGGATTACCGGCATAAATTCTTCGTCAGCCGACCTCTTTGAATCCGTTCTAACCCGACCGCTCAGCAATTTCATGGAGTGCCCACGAGTTCTTGTCTTGTGAGAAAGGGAGAAAAGTACCGCTTTCTCGACCTGCTCTATCCCAAGCATAATCTTATAAACCTCGATCATGTCACCCCTCAGCCGTCGTTTCCCCAAGCTGAAGAACCCCAAGTTCTTTCTCCGTAGGGAACGTGTTCCGACCCTTTGATCATTCTAGTTGCCCTTTTCTGCACTTTCCCCAATGCTGTAATATCCTTTTTGAGGTGTGGTGACCAGAACTGTACACGGTATTCCAAATGAGGTTGCGAATGAGTTGGAGTCTGGAGAGGGTGGGGTTGGGTGAGAGGGACCTTAGCAGTGTACCGTGCCGTAGACTCCACCCTCCAAAGCAGCCATGTTTCTCCAGGAGGCCTGAACTTGATTGTCTGGAGATCCAGCATAACAGCAGGAGATCCCCAGGTGCCACCTGGGTATTGGCAACCCTGCCCATCAGTGCTCCCTCTAAGCTGAGTTAGTGTGAGCTAGCTGACAGTTTTTTAGCCTCCGGCTCACACGTTTTTGCCTTAGCTCAGGAAGGAGGGCTCCAGAGCAAACTCATTTACGCAGTACCCAAATCGCTTGCTCACACCTTTAATGCCAGGAGCTCACAAAGTAGAATTTTTGCTCACAAGACTCTGCAGCTTAGAGGGAGCATTGCTGCCCATACATTAGCCCCTTGTGGGAGGAGGACCCACGTCCCCAACTGTGGGTCAGCCGTTCGTGCCAGTGCAGAATCCGACGTGAGGAAGGGGTCTGTCCTAAGAGCCCCGGGGAACCCAAGAGCAAACCGGGGAGGGCACGGTGCCTTTTCCTCCTTTAGCGCAGCCGTCTGATCCGTGCCGTTTTCTTTTGTCTTGCAGCCTCTCTGGAGATGAATGAAAGTTCTCGTTGGACGGAGGAGGAAATGGAGACTGCAAAAAAAGGTGACACCTTCTTTCTCTCTCTTTTATATTCTGTGATCTTCTATCCCGACGAAGGTTATTTGGGGGTTAGAAAACCAATGCGTTGGCCTGGGCCGCGGGGTCATCTGTGGAACTGAGCCCCTGTTCACGAGTGAATTCTGAAAGGCCCTTTGAAAGCTGGCCTGGTCTCTTCACAGCACGGGGGTGAATCGGCACGGTGCAGTGGCTGGAGTGTTGGACTACGTGGTGGGCAGGGCCAGCTCACTCACTAGGCGAACTAGGCGATCGCCTAGAGCGGGCCGGCCCTTAGGGACGCCAAACTGCACCCAGCCCTGTACTCTGAGGGTTTCTTGATTATTTGTGTTTTTCATTCTTCCTAAAATGCATTTATTTTGGAAAAATGGCAGGCGGGGGGGGGGCAGAAGGTATCCTCGCCTAGGGTGCAAAATAAGCTGGGGCCGGCCCTGGTGGGGGGGACACGCGGGTTTAAAGTCCCCATTGAGCCCTGAAGCTCACTGGGCGATCTCTCTTTTGCCCTTCCACAGGGCAGCCTACCTTAGCCCCCCTCCCACGGGTTTTGTGAAGACATCCTGGAGCCAGGGAGGACAGGAGAAACGTGGGGGAGAGAGAGAGAGACTGTGCTGAGATTGCAGTAGGGTTGCCATTGGTGGGGGATGAGGGGGGGGGTTAAGATTGCCAGATCCAGGTTGGGAAGCCCCTAGAGATTTGGGGGTGGAGCCTGGGGAGGAGAGGGGACCCCAGTGGAGAACGGGGTCGGGGTCGACCGCAGCTCATCGTTAAGTGTTTGCCTCAAGTCTTAAGGACCGGATTCACTCGCTTTACGGGCCTTTGTGTCTTTCCAGTTTGGAATTGAGAAGCCTTTTCTTCACTTTGGAACAGTGAGATTTTTTTCCTGGGATTGTAAAGTTTCCTTCAAGTTCTTGTCTGTGTACCAGTTGTTTTGGATAGTATGTTTAAATAAGAACATTTAAATAACAAGAATTGCTTAAGAACTGGAACACTTCGGAGCTTTATTTGATGTTATATATGGTCTACACCAGGGGTCATTTCGTAGAAAAAGAGGTGCAGGAGCTCATTAGCATCACTTATTAGCATAACTTATTTGCATATGCCACGCCCCTGACATCACCGGAAGTGTGTCAGAAGGCAACACCCACCACTCAGGCTCCACTGGACTGTTTTGGATTGCTAGCTATGGGGGGAGGAACGTACAGATCTGCCCTCACAGAGGAGGGAGAGCTTGTACCTGAAGGCTGGCTGGGGGTGGGGGGGCTCTACAACTTACCTGGCTGTTTCTTGCGCCTCGTGGCCCAACTGAGGGCTGCTGGGAGCAGGGGGCGGGGCTCGTTGCATGTGCCCGCCCCCTGGGCTCCTTACTGCCAGAGCTCCGCTCCTGCGCGCTCCCGCAGGAAATGACCCCTGGTCTACACTATTTATCAATTTCCTTAAATTGTTGTAAACCCAACCTGGAGGCTGGCATCCCTAAATTGCAGCCCGACCACAATAGAGCCGGCGTTAGGCCGAAGAGCGGCAGCCACTGTCTCCTTTTGCAGCTATACCGTTATTTCTTTAAATCATTTCTGCGCTGCCTGCCCACCCAGTTCAGGTTCCCCAAAGTGGCCCAAACTCAGGTGCCATTAGGAGGTATCTACCAGCAGGGCTCAAGTGGTTAAGACGCTGAACTGCAGGCTGTGGAAGGTCAGTAGTTTAGCAGTTCGAGACCCGAGTGCGCCGCATGACGGAGTGAGCTCCCATCTCTAGTTCCAGCTCCTGCCAACCTAGCAGTTCGAAAGCAAGAAATTGCAAGTAGATAAATAGGTACCACTTCGGTGGGAAGGTAACAGCGTTCCGTGCGCCTCGGTGTTTAGTCATGCCGGCCACATGACCATG
>NW_015171507.1:1045969-1057892 GCF_001447785.1 Gekko japonicus | reverse complement strand
GCTCTTAGCTCGAACCATGCCTATCATACACCTGTTTGAGTAGTTTAGTGATGTTTGTTCAGGTAAAACCTTTTTTCTTTTTTGTTTGCACGCAGTTGTTTTGCTGGTCAAATTATCGTAATTCACTGCATTCAAGGTGGCAGGGGCGTTCGGCAGGAGAGGATTAAGGGAAGGAAGAAGAGATTGTGTGGAGTTGGCGGAGATAAGAGGAGGAAGTGCCTTGTAATTAGCATTAAGCAAGGGAATGCAAGTCTAGGGAGAGGAAAGTTTGTGCCTCACAACACTTTTATCGTGAAAATAAAACGGTTGATCCAGCAGGCTGTCAAAACATACAACCGCGAGTATAATTATGGGGTACAGTGTTCTTGTTTGAGGATGTTCCCCACCACCACCACCTTTATTCCCGAGCCCAGCTGGGGAGTAACTAGGCCGCTAATAAAGAAAAGGGAGGAGAAAGGAGGCTATGATTCACAAGAGGGTTACAACAATCCCCTTTTCTCTGGCAACTGTTAGGAAGCACTATTTAAGATTATTTTATTTATTTATTTATTTATTGTTCGATTTATATCCCGCCCTCCCCAAAGCGGGCTCAGGGCAGCTAACAATTAGGGCACAAAGCCAAGATTAAAGAATTAGGGCACAAAGCCATAATTAAAACACTAAAAACAAAATAAAACAATGCAATAATACATAAAGCAAGGTGCTCTAGATGCCTCTACAGTCTTCTAGATGTCACTTCAATCCTCAATTCCAAGATGGGTTCTGGTAAAATAAGCCCAGAACAGCGGCGTAAGTTCCATAACAACACTGCTGTCCAATCTTCGTCCCAGGGCCGTCTTGCACCTCGGTGGTACCTGCACCATTTATGGTGGCGGTGCGATGGTGGTACACTGGCAGTGGTGGCTCCTACTCAAAAGCCTGGCGGAAGAGCTCCGTCTTGCAGGCCCTGCGGAAGTCCGCAAGGCCCCGCAGGGCCCCAGATCTCCTCCGGGAGCTCATTCCACCAGGTAGGAGCCGCCACCGAAAAGGCCCTGGCCCTCGTCGCAGTGAATTTGACATCTCTGGGGTCAGGGGTTACCAAAAGATGTTGGGCCCCCGACCGTAGTGCCCTTGGGGGAACATGGGGAAAGGCGGTCCCTTAGGTATGCCGGACCCCGGCCATGTAGGGCTTTAAAGGTAAGAACCAGCACTTTGAAGCGGATCCAGTACGCTATTAAACTAGATCCTTGTTCCTCTTTGCTCAGAGTTTAAGACGGCAGCCACACAGCCGTCGCCCCACTTTCTGGCTCAGGTGCTGCTCACTCGCTTCCTGGTCCTGCTCCCTGCCCGATTGATACCTGCTTGCCTCTGGTCTGCCGCAGCCCGGGGAGGGGGCTGCCCCAGTTACAGAACTCCTCTCACACACACACAGCCCAGACAGCTCCAACTGTTTCCTTTTCTCTCTTGCATGTTAATCTGGGGGGGAGAAACCTTTTTGCTTCTGCGGGTTTGGGGTGATATTTTTCACCTGTGGGTGCCGAGGACGGCCTGAAACACGGGAGGGAGAGGGAGCCGGTTTGGGTTTCACCAGACTTTGGCAGAGCTCCCTCGCTGAATTCGGGCCCCCTCCGGCTGCTGCCGAGCCTCCTTTCCTTCAGTAAATCTCCCCCCCCTCCCCAAATCCCCTCTTCATCTGTTTCGAATGATTTTTTCATCCAAATTTCCAACCCCGCTCTCCCCAAAGGCTCGGGGTGGGAAACAATAAAGTAGAAAAATAATACGTAACACATAACGAATGTCTCCTTGTAAAATCAGCTTTAAAAAGATAAGGCATAGTCCCACCCACCGCCCCCCAAGCCAATAACACCCCCCTCTCTTCTCCTCCTGGTAAAATCAAATACACATTTTCAGGCAAGCCTTTTTTTAGCCCAGCAGCCTTTTCTCTTCTCAGACCTCACCTTCTAGGCCTGACTTGAGTCACAGAACCTGCTTCTAATTTATTTTTTGTTTTTCCTGTAAGCTCTGGTCCTTTCTCTCTCTTTTCCTTTCTCTGCCCCTTCGCCTTTTCCTCCCCTCTTCCCCCCACCCTTCAAATAAAGTCTAGAGTTGCCACCTCTGGGTTGGGAAATACCTGGAGATTTTGGGGGTGGAGCCTAGGGAGGGCGGGGTTTGGGGAGGGGAGGGGCCTCAGCGGGATATAATGCCGTAGAATCCATCCTCCAAAGCAGCCATTTTCTCCGGGGAACTGATCTTGGTCATCGGAAGATTTTTCAGGTGCCACCAGTTTGGTGTAGTGGTTAAATGCGTGGACTCTAATCTGGGAGAACCGGGTTTTATTCCCCACTCCTCCACTTGCAGCTGCTGGATGACCTTGGGCAAGCCATGGTTCTGACAAGAGCTGTCCTTGAAAGAGCAGTTCTTGAAAGAGCTCTCTCAGCCCCTTCTACCTCACAGGGTGTCTGTTGTGGGGAGGGGAAGGGAAAGGAGTTTGTAAGCCACTCTGAGAGTCCGAGTGAAGGGTGGGGTGTAAATCCAATCTCCTCCTTCTCCACCACCTGGAAGTTGGCGACCCTACAAACAAACCCTATTTTTTCCCCTTTAAAAAGAGAGAAAGTGGTGTTAGAGCCGCCAGTGAGACCCACATTAGGCTGACCCCACCAGCTGGTGGCCAGTGGCTTCCACAGTGCCCAGTTGGTTGCCACCCAAGACGGAGCCAACGGCGAAATGTCAGGGAGTGGAGTTATATATGAATTCGATAGCAGCTCCTCAACATTCCAGGCAAAAGCTTTGTTTAATAGGATGCCTTTTCATCTGCACAGCCAATCAGAGGCCCTACTGGACAAAAGCCCCACTCGGCCCCGCCCACTTTCTACCATTACTTGGTGGGGACCACTTGGTGGGGGCCCCTGCTCTAAGGCTATCATGTGACTCAGGTTTCAGGCTTTGCTTACCTGGATGGAAAGTTAAGCTACTGTTCCAGCAGAGCAACGTCTTTGTATCTGTGCTCAGCATGGGGTTGCCAGCCTCCAGGTGGGGCCTGGAGATCTCCCACTTTTACGACTGATCTCCAGCTGACGGAGATCAGCTTTCCTGGAGAAAATGGCTGCTTTGAAGGGTGGAATCTATGGCATTGTACCATGCTGAGGCCCCTCCCCTCCCCAAACCCCGCCCTCTTCCAGATCCACCCCCGAAGTCTCCAGGTGTTTTCCAACCCAGAGGTGGCAACTGGGCTTCTGTTCCCAGCAGGAAATAAATTTTACTCTAAAGCAAAGGTATAAGTACATTTTATTGAATACTGTGCCCTACAGTAACGTGCCCGGAGCCAGGTTTTTGAATGAGAAGCTTGACGGCTGCTCCGGATTGAGTGATGCAGATGAGAAGATGAGGCTCTTCCCCCCCGGTGATTTAAATAAATATGTTCCTTCTAGGGTCTCTCTGTTTGCCTTGGCAGCCCAGGGGATTCATTAGGAACTCGTCCAAGAGAGTGCCGTTCTCTGCCATGGAGACCATTTAATGTTGTTATGACTGGAGTGCGCCCAAACGTTGCCTAATCCAAGCATTGCCCCCTTGAAGCGGTTCACATGGCGTTACCTGCCCTTCGTCTGCTTCTGCGTGGCTGGATGTATGGCGCTTTTGGGGGGGATGGACTTTGTTCTTCGACAGGCAGACCGGGCCCGCCGTCTGGCATGGGAGCGTCCGGTGAAGCTAAGCTAGAGCAGCATCACCTGTAGATCTGGCGGTGAACATAAGAACATACGAGAAGCCAGTTTGGTGTAGCAGTTAAGTGCGCAGACTCTAATCTGGGAGAACCGGGTTTGATTCCCCACTCCTCCACTCGCGCCTGCTGGATGACCTTGGGCAAGCCATAGCTCTGATAAGAGCTGTCCTTGAAAAAGAGCAGTTTCTGTCAAGAGCTCTCTCAGCCCCGCCTACCTCACAGGGTGCCTGTTGTGGGGAGGGGAAGTGGAAAGGAGATTGTAAGCAGCTCTGAGACTCCTTTGGATAATGAAGGGCGGGGTATAAATCCAATCTCCTCCTCCTCCTCTTCTTCTTCTATGTTGGATCAGGCCAGTGTCCCATCCAGTCCAACACTGTGTGTCACACAGAGGCGTATGGTTTCTCCCTCTCCTGCCCCATCCATGACCTCATTAAGTTGCCGAACACTGAATCAGAACATTGGTCCGTCGAGGTCAGAACGGGTCTCCTCAGACCGGCCGTGGCTCTCCCGGTTCTCAGGCAGCGGTCTTTCGCATCGCCTCCAGCAGATCCTTTCAAATTAGAGACGCCAGGGGTGGAACCTGGGGCCTTCAGCATGCCAAACAGAGGCTCTACCACTGAACCCCCCGGCCGATCCCCCAAAATATTTTAGTCTCCCCATGGAGGATTCGAACCCCCGTCTCCCACGTGACTGGCAGGGACGCTTACCACTATACTAACGAGGATCTTCTTACCCGCCCTTCCCTTGCACCTCTGTAGTCTGCTCCTTGCCTTGGCGAGCCAAGCAAAACCACACCAAAGCTGGGCACGGATTGCGACACACAAGAGAGTGCAAACTGCGGCACACGTTGCGCTCATTCCAAAGGGGGGGGGCCCTGCCGTGCCAACAACATTGGAAGAGGCTGCGTAGTGGGGCTCCATCCTGGGAGCTGGAAGTCACATCCCTCCGTATCGCCGCTCTCCTCCCCGCCTCCCTTCCAGCGTGTTTTTCATGCACACTCGCTCGGAAAGCCTTCCTGCAGCATCCTGAGTAATGCATCGGAGGTGTGGGGGTGGGCGCCTGCTGAGCATAGCTGTTAGCACCAATCCTACGGCGTTGCTCTCCCTCCCGCACACTTGGCCCGTCTGTCATGCAGCGCTTTCTGGGGTTGAATTGGGTTTTATTATTTTTTTTCCTCCAAGGAACTCCGTAGGAGAGAAAGATGAGGATGTCTTTGGTATGTGTCAGAACATGAAAACGAGGAGCCCTGCCAGGGAGAGGGAGCCAGTAATTATTGTAATTTTATTTTTCTCCTCCTGTGTTTTAATCGCGTTGTATTGTCGCGCTGGTGGTGGTCGTTCTGAAAACTGAAGGGAGACAGACTAGGTCACAGTAGAGGAGCTAGATCTGAGCACCTTACAAGATTTTTTTTGGTGTCTGACATTTGAGAGTCAAAGCCAGTGCTCCCTCTAAGCTGTGGAGTCTTGTGAGCAACAATTCTCCTTTGTGAGCTACTGGCATTAAGGTTGTGAGTGGGCGATTAGGCTACTGCATAAGTTAGTTTGCTCTGGAGCCCTCCTTCCTGAGCGGAGACAAAAATGTGTGAGCCGGAGGCTAAAAAACTGTGAGCTAGCTCACACCAACTCAGCTTGGGGGGAAGCGCCTGTCGTCAGATACAAGGAGGGCCGAAGATCCCTGATGTCCCAGCCAGAAGGCGGGAGAGGTGTTGCCGAGAAAGGGCTCAGGGCGCCAAGGTGCAATGCAGGATGTGGTCCGCTTGGTTGGAGCAGGGGAGAAATGCTTAGGGGCAGAACATGAGCATTTGTTTTGCAGTAAGAAACCCGTGATTCATACGCCGCAGTAGTTGATCGTCTTGAGAAGTAGGCATGAGACCATGTCTGGTCTGTACTGCTTCACATTGCAAGGTGGTGGCTTGCCCGATTGGATCCTGCTGCAAATAGTTCCTTGCACCAAGAAAACGGACATATCCACCAAGCAGTGTTCTCTCTAAGCCGAGGTAGTGTAAGCTAGTTTTTTAGCCTCCGGCTCATATGTTTTTGCCTTAGCTCAGGAAGGAGGAGGGCTCCAGAGCAAATTCATTTATGCAGTAGCCCAATCGCTCGCTCACAACTTTAATGCCAGTAGCTCACAAAGTAGAATTTTTGCTCACAAGACTCCACAGCTTAGAGGGAGCATCATGTGTCAGGGCAAGGGTAGGCCCTCCTTGACACCGAATTGTCTACATGCAGGGAATGTGGGGGGTTTTTTTAGGGGGGGAGGTTTGGCCCGGAGGAACATTCAGTCAGGAAAGCCATCCCTTGCAGGTAGAAATGGTACAGCCCAGTCACACGTTTGCCGCCTCTCTGAGAACTGGGCCTTAAGCTTGGTTTGCCTGTGCAAGAGAAGGAAATTGGTCTGCGTCACCTCCAGTTGTCGGCGGCGGGATCCCCTTTCGGAAAGCTCTTTTGCATTTGAAACTCCCCGCAAGTAGAAAACCAGCATAGAATTGTTCCTCCCCGCTGTGATAAGTTTCTATTTGCGTGGAGGTTGTTTTGTTTTTTTAAGCCCCTGCAGTGAATTCTACCACCTCACGGCTCCGCCGCCGCTTCCTACCCGTGTGCACCACGCCTTAGTGTTTGGTACCTTTAAGCACAGTCGCGTCCCAAGGGTCCAGTTCTGCCACGTGGGGTTGCCAGCTCCAGGTTGGGAAATACCAGGAGGTTTGGGGGGTGGGGCCTTGGGAGTGCAGGGTTTGGGGAGGACAGGGATAGAACGCCGTGGAGCCCAAGCCTCCGAAGCAGCCGTTTTCTCCAGGGGAACTGATCTCTGTCGCCTGGAGGCTGACAACCAATGTTTCCTCTAATCTGTGGAGTCTTGTGAGCAAAAATTCTACTTTGTGAGCTACTGGCATTAAAGCTGTGAGCCAGCGATTTGGCTGCTGCATAAATTAGTTTGCTCTGGAGCCCTCCTTCCTGAGCGGAGACAAAAATGTGTGAGCCAGAGGCTAAAAAACTGTGAGCTAGCTCACACCAACTCAGCTTAGAGGGAACACTGCTGGCACCCCTAGTCCTGTGGCGACATTACACATCCAGTTGTCATAGGAGTCGGCCGTGTTAGCCTGTTGCTGTTAGAGGGAACACTGCTGGCACCCCTAGTCCTGTCCAGGTATTACACATCCAGTTGTCATAGATCCAGAGAAGTCAGCCGTGTTAGCCTGTTGCTGCAAAATAGTTAAGAGCCAGGGAACACCTGTAAGACGAACAAACTTTGTTTTTCGACACGCAGACTGGAAGAGAGCGGTGTTTCCCGAAAGCTTATGCTACAGTAAAGTTAGTCTTAAAGGTGCTACTGGGCTTTTTACGACGTCAGACGGTCGAAATTGCTGGATCGAGAAACGGGGCGTAGAACGCAGTTCCTCAAGGGACACATTATTAGTCTGACTCCCTAGGCGCCGAGCCGTATTATAGCAGAGGGCCAGGGCTTATCAGGGCTGAAAGGTTATCCTGCAGTAGCGAAGCTCTCTCTCTCTCTCTCTCTCTGTATCATACATCAGGATGGATTCACTTCAGTCGGCGAGCTTTGGCTGTAGCCCAATGTTCTATTCAAGCCCGGACAGGGGTCTTTCAGACAGATGTGCCCTCTGGAAGATCAGGCAACCGAATTCCTCTCCAGGAGCTAATCTGTGGTCAGACCACACATACACACCGCACCTGCCGCCGCCTCACACCTGTGCCGGGGGGGCGTGCCCCGGGCCTCCTGCACCATCCCAGGGGTGGTACTTCCCTTCCGTTTCCTTCCACGCTCGCTTCAGTTTCACGCACGGCTCCCGAGTTGCAGGAGCTTGCCCGGCTTCCATAACATGGTGTGTTGTCAGAGCAGTGCGCGGCGTGCGAGGGTGATCCTGTGAAGCCGAGACGAGGGGAACAGGTACCGGCAGCCTCAGGACCCTGCCTTCCGAGCGAGATGCAGGCTCTCGTGGTTGCAGAGACGGACCTTGTAGTGTGAGTCAGGCGTGGAGGAAAGCGGCCAAACAAGAGAGAGGGACCTGGCCGCAATCTTTTGCTCTCTCTCCCCCCCCCTTTCCTAGAGGCATTATGTACATTTCAGTAATGAGTCCCAGTTGTAGAGCTTCGGTTTCTGTAATGTAAAATGACGTTTTAACACGTGCTTGCTGGTTAGTGCAAAGAATCACCACCTCTGGGTAATGTATCCGTTCACTTCGGTTTGCAAGTCTCTAGTCCACAGTGTGTCTCAGTTTGCTTCAGGTGGGCAGCCGTGTCAGTCTGAAGCAACAGAGCAAAGTTTGAGTCCAGGGGCACCTTTAAGATAAAGAAGTCTCTGGCCTGCCTCTCTAGTCTATGGAAGCACAGAAAAGCCCAGTGACCAGAAGGAAGGCTAGCCCTGCTTCCGTGTGGGCATTTACTAAAAAAGAGCTCTGGCTCATGCAAGCACATGATGGATTGTGACCCACGATGGTCAGTCACAGTTCTCTCAGAGCTGTTTTCTGAAGAGCTGTTCTCTCAGAACTCTCTCAACCCCACCTGCCTTATAGGGTGTCTGTTGTGGGGAGGGGGAGGGAAAGGAGTTTGTAAGCTGCTCTGAGAGTCCCAAGTTAGGGGCAGGGTATAAATCCAATATCTTCTTCTTCTTCTTCTAAGACCAACAAAGGTTAATTCTGGGTATAAGCTTCCATGTGCACGCACACTTCTTCAGATATATCGAAACAGAACGTCTGTTTCAGTGTATCCGAAGAAGCGTGCGCGCACACGGAAGCTTATACCCAGAATTAAACTTTGGTGGTCTCCGATTGCTGTTTAGTATAAACAAGGCCTCAGGGCTGCCGGTATTCTTTGCAAGTCCAGAATTTGGCATTGGGTGCTGACTTAAAGTCTCTCAACTGGTGATGGAAAGCGCCGTCAAATGGCAGCCGAGTTATGGCGAACCCGTCGTGTTTCCGAGGCAAGAGATACTTGGAGGAGGTTTGCCGTTGCCTCCCTGTGCGTCACGGCCCTGGGCCTCCTGGGAGGTCTCCCGTCCAAATACTAACCCAGGGTCAGTCCTCCTTAGTTTCTGAGAGGTAATGAGATCGAACTGGGCAGGGCGTGTTTAAAGTAGTTTGTGGTTTAGTCCTTTCTGCTGGTGGAGATAACTTCAAAGTATCTATTATTCAGGCGGGAAGCCGTGTCAGTCTGGAACAACAGAGCAAACTCTGAGTCCAGCGGCACCTTTAAAACCAACAAAGTTTAATTCTGTTGTCGAAGGCTTTCACGGTCGGAGTTCGTTAGTTGCTGTGGATTTCCCGGGCTGTGTGGCCGTGGTCTTGGCATTGTAGGACCTGACGCTTCGCCAGCAGCTGTGACTGGCATCCTCAGAGGTATGACACAGAAAGATGGAGTGCTCCCTGCGTCATTTTTCTGTGTTCTGCCATCTTTCTGTGTGTCATACCTCTGAGGATGGCGAAACGTCAGGTCCTACAATGCCAAGACCACGACCACACAGCCCGGGAAATCTACAGCAGCTAAAGTTTAATTCTGCGCATAAGCTTTCGTGTGCATCTGAAGAAGTGTCCGTGCACACACGAAGGCTTATACCCAGAATTAAAGGTGTTGGTCTTCCGGTGGGGAAGAATGTGGAGGGACTCCCATCAACATTCCCCATAATGGGGGGAGGAGTGCTTCATCGATTTCCCCTGCGTAGCCCCACCCATCCTCCGTGCCACCTCCAGGAGCAAGGCACACTTAGGCAATTTGAGCATATGTATGTAAATCAGCTCGGTTTGCATAATTTATGCCAGCTGCAGAGTCCAGCTCTTTCTTAACGCCGCGTTTCTTCGACTATAACCGTGTGTTCACATTGGTATCCCGCTTTCGTCCAGGGAGTTCGGGGTGCTGCACACGAATGGGGTTGGTCTTACAACTGGCTTGTGAAGACAGGCAGAGAGAAAAACGAGTGGCCCAAGGCCACCTGGTCAACTCCAGGGCCCAGGCAGGGGTGTGGACTCAAGTCTCCCAAGCCCTGACGCCTTAGCCACTGTCAAACGCTGCCTTTCGTGACCTTGGAGAGCCGGGGGGGCTGTGGCCCTTGACTCTAGCTGCTGCTCAGGGATCTGAACCCCTTCTGGGTTAGGCCTGATCGTCCTCAGAGCTGTGCAGGTGGCTAAATTGCCCTGCTGGAGAAACCTCGGTGGTGCTGGAGGTTGTGTCGAGAGCTGGCTCCTCCGGATCCTTCTTTGGCGCTTTGGAGGTGAGCTCATCGGCACGCTGGCTTTCTTGTTCCTCCTCCCAGCCATGATCTGCTAAGCCAGCAGAGCTCCCTGTTGGCAGAGGCGCACCTTCGTTCGAAGAGGTGACGCTTAGAGTGTGGGAGGGCAGCGCAGCCAAGGAAGTCTCCGTGCGCACCGGTTTGCTAGGATCAAGGGAGCCTGGGTAGTAAACTGTGGAACTACAAATGGGGCAAGAAATGGTCACGGGAGACTTCCCTGCATGCGTATGGACCTATGGCGCTTACGTGCCGGGAAGCCCCAGCTCTGCATAACTTGCCAACACCTGCAATGCATGTGTGATGTAAAAAAAAATTATTCCATCTGTTTTGCACTTCGGCCCTCAGTTGGGACCCAAAGCGGCTTATTTTGTTCTCCTCTCCTCCAGTTTGGTGTCATGGTTAGGAGCGCGGACTCTAATCTGGGAGAACCGGGTTTGATTCCCCACTTCTCCACATGCAGCTGCTGGTGTTGCTTTGGGTCAGTCACAAGTTCTTTCAGAGCTGTCTTCTCACAGGCAGTCCTCGAAAGAGCTCTCTCAGTCCCGCCTACCTCACAGGGTGTCTATTGTGGGAAGGGAAAGGAGGTTGTAAGCCTCTCTTGAAACTCCTTTGGGTAGTGAGGGCGGGGTAGAAATCCAGTCTCCCCCCCTCTCCATTTTGTCCTGACCACAACAACCTTGTGAGGTAGTGTGTGACTGGCTCAAGGTCGCCCAGCGACCTTCCATGGCAGAGTTGGGATTCAAGCCCAGGTCCTAGCCTGACACTGTAACAATTATACCACGCTGGCTTTCAGTTTAGCATTTATTGCACAGGAGAATCTGCGCGCCAGTCACAAACTCCGCTTGCATAGCACTCGGTGGGCGTTTGGAGTACTTTACCTCACCTCTGTAATCCTTAAAGGATTCCGTGAAAGTAGATCCTGCCCCTTTGTTCCCATCCTGCATATGATGGAACTGAGGCTAAGATTTTGGTAAAGGTAAAGGTTCCCTTGCTCGAAAGCCAGTCGAATCCGACTCTAGGGTTGCGGTGCTCATCTCTGTTTCAAAGCCGAAGAGCCAGCGCTGTCCGAAGACGTTTCCGTGGTCATGTGGCCGGCATGACTAAACACCAAGGCGCACGGAACGCTGTTACCTTCCCACCGAAGTGGTACCTATTTATCTACTTGCAATTTCTTGCTTTCGAACTGCTAGGTTGGCAGGAGCTGGAACTAGAGACGGGAGCTCACTCCATCATGCGGCACACTCGGGTCTCGAACTGCTGAACTACTGACCTTCCACAGCCTGCAGTTCAGCGTCTTAACCACTTGAGCCACCGCAGCTTTTTGGTAGCAAGGAACTATTCTTAATATTGGTGTTTTAAGACCTACAGATGTAACTTTACCTTGAAGAAGTTTTATCTTATTGATTTTATTGATTTTATACATGCTAATAAAGGTTCTGTTCTGTTCTGTATCTGAACTGAGGCTGACAGGGGGAATAGTTAGCCAAAGGGCACCTAGCACGTGATGGCAGAGGTGAGATCTGAACACAGTGCTTCCTGGCCTAGCCTTCACACTTTTATCCCCACCACGATAAGTTTCCTGGGTCTAACGCTTAGGCCAGGCAGTGCATCTGAAGCAGCCCTTGGATTTCCACCCCCATGCCGAGAGAGCTGTCTGGCCCTGGTGCCCACCCACGCGGCAGGCCCGAGAAGCCCCCTCACCAAGCTGACGCATGCCAGCCCCCCCCCCAGGTTGGGTTTTTGGGCAGAGGCCTTCCTCCGGGGCAAAACAGGGGAACAACTGGTGAAGGGGGGGGCGCAGATCGACAGAGGTTGGGTTTTTCTTCCCCTTTTGCCCAAACTTGCACCTCTGCCAAAAAAAACCCCTTTGATTCACATCAGAGAAAGGAAGCTATTAAGAAAAGCTTTGTTTTCCTGGATCGCTTCCCCTTGCTGTTGACATTCAGATGGGGGGGGGGAGGGGGAGACTCAGGCAGAAAGTGAGAG
>NW_015171507.1:1042724-1045785 GCF_001447785.1 Gekko japonicus | reverse complement strand
GGGAGGGAGGGAAGCGGGGCGGAGAGAAAAGATTCCGCACGGTTCATTTCGTGGCTGCCTCGGAACGGACCCCTGCCGCCGCCGCCTCCTCCTCCTCCTGCCCTTCCCTCCGCTGACACCATGAGCCAGGGAAGCCTGCGCCGCTGCGGCTGTCCATCTGCCTTTTTGGCAGGGCTGCCGAGCATCTCCTGAAATCGCCTCTTGGAGGGAGGAGGGGAGGGGAGGGGGGCCCTCCTCTCCGGGAGCCACCCGGTGAGCCAGGCAGAGGCAGGTTGGGAGGGGGGGAGAGGGGAGGTTGAGACTAACCAATCCCCGAGAACTTTTGGATCCACCTTAACAGATTCCCAGTCCCGGGCAGTCCTCCTCGGAGGCCCTGAGCAGGTGGGAGTGGCCACCAGGGGAGCCAGCAGAGCGAGAGAGCGGGCAAGCCAAGGCAGGGGGAGGGAGGGAGTGAGCGGGGGTCTGCCAACCCGGCGAGGAGGGAAGAGGCGCGGAGCCCGCCGGCTGGCACACACTCCCCTGCAACTTTGTGCAAAGGGATCCCGGAGTCGTTGACCTCTCGCCCAGCTCCGGATTGTTTTCTCTCTGGCCGCTGCCCGCCCGCGGATCTCCGGTTCCCAGCCAGGGGACGGGCTGTTCCCCTTGGCTTCTCCATCCGCTCCAAGAAGGGGAGTTCAGAAGACGCTGAAGCAGGCGGGCGAGGGAAGAAGGAGAAGGAGGTTTGCTCGCCCAGCCGCCGCCTCCTGGTTTCCTGCCTTCTCCTCCTCCCTGCCCTCTCTCACAACCGGCCCGGGGAAGAGCTCGCGTCCGCCGCATGTTTTCGGTAGATTTGCCGGCAGGTGAAGCTGGGAGGAGAGAATGTAAGTCCGGAGTCATCCCAGGGAACTACCGAGCTTCCCGGCGAGGATGGGAAATTTTTTGTACTGCATGTGTTTGTGTTGCAGGCAGCAGGGTGTGTGTGTGTGTGTCTGTCTGTCTGTCCCTGTGTGCCGGATGTGGGGCAGCCAGGCACGGGGTGGTGTGTGTGGTGTACCATTAAAGACGTGCGGCACCAAAATAGCAGTCCCTGAAACCCAGAGGAGCAGAACCAGTCCAGAGCCGGAGATCTGTCTCAGGTCATTATGGTGCGGGGAGGGAGAAAAGTCAGTTTTGTTTCCCCGAAGGGAGGCTGAAGTTGCGTCCTGAACCACTGAGTGTGGGGGGGGGGGGGGGGGGGTGTTGGATCAGCCTGCCATTTCTGCTCGGCGGGGGCCTGTTTGTGCCGTGTGAGAGCGTTGGGTGTTTCCTGGCAAGACGGAGGGTGGCTGCTGACATCTCTCTCCTCGGGCGGGTGCGTGTGTGGATAATTATAGTTTTGGGAAGCAGGTGTTGGTGTTTTGGTTTTCGTTACTGTAAAGATAAGGGCAGCTGTACGTACCAGTTTGCTCCTGCAGGGGAGACTTGGGTGTGGACCTTGGAAGCGAGACAGCCCCGGCTGCGGCGGGAGAGGGAAGGAGGGCACCTGCGGGGCTCCCGCACCGCTGCCAGGAGCGGCCTTTGTGGGCAGATAATCCGTGGATCGCCAGGGCTGTTCCCGCGGGGCACATTTGCCAAGCTGGAAAGCGGTCTGACTTCTGAAGGAGCCCCCTCCAAGAGCCGAGCTGTGGGGTGTGCCCACCTGGAAGAATGTGGGGGGGGCTGTTGCCAAAGCAGAGGCTGGTTTCAGCTTTGCAGATTGCCCGTCGTGTCTCAAGCACCTCCTAGCGTCCGTGTGACGTTTGTGGAATTTCCCCTTGTACAGCCCTGCAGAGTGGGCCATTCAGTATTTCCGGTCTTATATCTACCATAAATTGGAGTATTTCCCTTTTCTTTTGATGGGGGGAGCCGAGAGCAAGAGACTGGCTTGCCCCAGTAGTGTGTCCTGCGGGGAGTTTGGGTGCCTGAGGTCACATTTGAACTGGGACCGTTTACACCCCCTCTGGCACTGTCTTTTGGGAGGTCAAAATCAGACAGGAGGGGATCGCTGGGGGGACCGTTTTATAGAAACAGAATTATAGAGCTGGAAGGGGCCTCCAGGGTCATCTAGTCCATCCCCCGACACAATGCAGGAAGTTCACAAATACCTCCCCCCCACCCCCCGACCCTTGCTCCATGCCCAGAAGATGACAAAAAAAAACAAACCTCCAGGATCTCCAGCCAAATTGGCCTGGTGAAAAATTGCTTCCCGACCCCAAAGTGGGGGTCAGCATTTCTTTGTCTTCCTCTCAAGCTCTGCCCGGAGGCAGGCTGTGCTAGTGAGCACAAACTGAGCAGGGTGGGAATCCCAGCTTCCTTTCCCCTTTATTATAAAGCAAGTTTCTAGTCCCTGTGGCTTGTATAGAAAGAAGGAGAACATGAGGATGTCAGGTGTCAGAGACTGGATCTTCAGTTCTTTGCGTGACACTTCCTGCCCTACCCTATAAGAGGCAGCCGCAGCATACATCTTGCAAAGAAAAGCTCCTGCCCAACTTATGCAGGTTGCAGGAGCCGGCCTTTCTCTGTGCAGGCTTTTCTTTTCCCCACCCCTTGCCTGGTTTTCTTTGCGTAGCTGCTGGTCATACCTTTGAAGCCTACCGTACGGGGAGACAGAAGTGGGGTGTTTGAGAAGGAAGCCCCTTGAAAGGGAAAGGCCTTGAAGCTTTGGCTAAGAGTGCAGTGAGGCAGAGCCCTTTGGAAAGACCGAGGGCCTGAGATGGGGGTCGATCTTTGGGGCTTACTCCAGTTGGCGTTCCTCTGCCTTGGAAGCTCTGGGGGGGTCTGCAAGGTGTGCTCTGAGAAACAGGAAACGTCCTGAAAGGGGGCCACAGGGCCTCACCTCCACTCCCAGGACAAGCTTAGCTTGTGGGCCCCCTGCTGAAACCCTTGGATTCTCTCAGCCCTTCCCGGTTTTAATCTCAGCCTGATTTCAGCCTAGACTCAGAGCTTTTCCTTTTTCCTTTTTTTTTATTTCTGGGTTTGGTTCCCCCACTCCTCCACGTCCAGCTGCTGGTGTTACCTTGGGTCAGCCACAAGTTCTGTCAGAGCTGTTCTCTCAAGAGCAGTT
>NW_015171507.1:1039323-1042707 GCF_001447785.1 Gekko japonicus | reverse complement strand
ACCCCGCCTGCCTCCCAGGATGTCTGTTGTGGGGGAGGGAAGGGAAAGGAGTTTGTAAGCTGCTCTGAGATTCCTTCGGGTAGTGAAGGGCAGGGTAGAAATCCAGTCTCCTCCCCTTCTTTTTTTTTAAAAAAATGTGCGCCTGTCCCACGCACAGGTCAGCCAGTCCGTATGAGACTGATGTGGACAAGGTGTGCTTTGGGTACTTCTTGGAGCCGGGGGGGTGGGGTGGGGGAACATCTGAGGCTGCTGTATACTTCCATCCACTTCTGCAGACCCTGGAGGGACACTGTCAGGCAAAGACCCTTTTCCCAGCACGTGCCGCCTGAGATCTTTCGAACAAGGGATTCCCAGGACTGAACCTGGGACCGTCTGCGTGGGCAGCAGGTGTTCTGCTCTGCAGCTGAGCCACAGCCCCCCCCCCCCCCCCCCCCCCGCATATTCCCCTGCCTCCTGCCGAGTCAGGCCATTGGTCCCTCTGGCTGGCAGCGGCTCTCCAAGGCAGGGGGGGGGGCGAACTCATTTGTTGCAAGGGCCGGATCTGACATAAATGAGACCTCGTTTGGTGTAGTGGTTTTGGTGTAGTAGTTAAGTGCATGGGCTCTAATCTGGGAGAACCGGGCTTGATGCCCCACTCCTCCACAAGCAGCTGCCGGTGTGACCTTGGGTCAGTCATAAGTTCTTTCAGAGCTGTTCTCTCAAGGGCAGTTCTCGAAAGAGCTCTCTCAGCCCCACCTACCTCACAGGGTGTCTGTTGTGGGGAGGGGGAGGGAAAGGAGTTTGTAAGCCGCTCTGAGACTCCTTCTGGTAGTGAAGGGCAGGGTATAAATCCAATCTCCTCCTCCTCCTCCTTGTGCTGTTGTTGGTGCTGCTGCCGCCGCCAGGCCATGCGTGTCATAAAATGTAATGCCAGGTAGCGGAGATATAAACTTTATAAAGGATGCAAACACAAAGGCTTTTTTTTAAACTTAAAAACATGCTTAAAACATTAGCTCTGTAAGCTGCAAACCTACTTTTGATTCATTGACATTCCCCACAGAAATCTCATGCTCGGAGTTCTGAGTCCAGGACCCAGGTTAAAACCTGAAATGGCTGAGTAATTAAGAGAGTCTGGCGAAGCAAGCTATGATGCAGCAGCAGCAGGAGATGGCCAGTTCCACTGTGGGGGGGGCCTAGGGGGAGCGGGGGGGGGGGGTTTAATCTGGCCCCCGGGCCTCATGTTTGACACCCCTGCTCCAAGGTCTCAGGCAGAGGCCCGTCCCAGCCCTGTTATCTTGCAGTTGAAGTTAATTGGCGGCACCCATCCTGTGTAGTTCGCCTTCCTAGAGAGGCTTGCTCAACACCTACCTTTGTCCTACTTTTTTTTTTTTGCCATCGGGTCAAGACTGTTTTCATTTCTAAAGGCATTCCCTCCTCAGTTTGGTAATTTATTTTAGCTGCGTGTTTAACACTTTTTTTACAGTGGATTTTATCTCTGGCTCCCTTTCGGGTGTTACACTGGTTTTACTGCTGCGTTTGCATGTTACGTTTTATGACTTTATTATGCAGTATTTCATGGTTTATTGTAGTGGATGCCTTTTAATGTTTCATGCTCACTTTGCATTGTAATTCTCTTGGAATGCTTTTTAGAAAAGTGGCTGAAGTCTGTGTGTGTGTGCGCCGGGTGTGGTGTGTGGTGGCAGCCAAAGAAACATTGTATGCCAGGGATTTTTAGGAAAAGGGGTTGAAAACAGAACAGCCGGTGTTGTGATGCCTTTGATAGAGTGATGCTGCAGCCACATTTAGAATACGGTGTACAGTTCTGGTCACTGTATCTCAAAGAAGATATTGCAGTTCTGGGAATAGTGCAGTGCCTTTTTCAAGGAGTCAGAGCACCTTTTCTGTGAGGAATGGCTGAGGGGGTTGGAATTTTTTTTTTAGCATAATGACAAGACAACTCAACTCAGAGGGACATAATAGAAGCTTATGTGGTTACCAATGAGAGTGATTGAATAGGGAAGATGCCAGGCTGAGAAAAGGAATTCCTTTTTCATGGAAAAGACTCCGCAGGTTGTGCTAATGGCTAGCAGTTTAGTTGCCTTTAAAGCAGGATTAGGGGGAAAAAATCATGGAGGATGGGTCGTTCAAGGGCTATAAGCTATGATGACTAATAGAACTTCCATGTTCAGAGGCAATAAACCTCTGAACGCCCATGCTGGAGGCAACAGGAGGGAGAGGCCACAGCCTCCTCGCCCTGGTTGGCTGCTGTGTAAAGCAGGATGCAGGACTCGACGGGCCATTGGTCTGATTCAGCGTGATAAATTTTACACTCTCGTCTCCATGGATGCACATAGAAGTTTCACTTAACAGTGAAGGTGGGAAGCCTCTGGTCTCAGAGGGTTTGCTTTAATTTAGGAATTATGGGATGCATTTTTAGTACTTCATTCACATGGTGCTGGCCCGTGCTATTACCTGGCGTGTCTAACACACATGGGGATCTTTTCTTTCCCAAAACTCTCCCTCGTGTGTCTCTTGCCTGCTGTAGACCCTGGTGGAAGGAGGGAGGAAGAGAGCCAGTGTGGTGTACTGGTTAAGAGTGTCGGATTAGGACCTGGGAGACCCAGGTTCAAATCCTCACTTGTGCCATGGAAGCTTGCTGGGTGACCTTGGGCCAGTCACACTCTCTCAGCCTAACCTACCTCACAGGGCTGTTGTGAGGACGGAATGGAGGAGAGGAAAAGGATGTAAGCCACTTTGGATCCTCACTGCGGAGAAAAGCGGGGTCTAAATGAAGTAAAGAGCCAGTTTGGTGTAGTGGTTAAGCGGGTGGACTCTAATCTGGGAGAACCGGGTTTGATTCCTCACTCTTCCTCTTGCAGCTGCTGGGTGACCTTGGGCAAGCCATAGTTCTGTCAGAGCTGTTCTCTCAAGGACAGTCCTGGAAAGAGCTCTCTCAGCCCCACCTACCTCGCAGGGTGTCTGTTGTGGGGGGGGGAAGGGAAAGGAGTTTCCGAGTGAAAGGCGGGGTATAAATCCAATCTCCTCCTCCTCCTCCTTGTCTCAGGCAGCAGGATTCACGGGCTCCGGGCCTTTCTGTTATCCCCAAACATGTACTCGCTGGTCCTGAACTTTCAGAAACCTGGCCCGGACCCCCGAGGGAATGCAAGCTATAAGGGTGAATCGTGGGCCCTGTAAAGATAGAAAATAGACCAGATGGGGACAAGGCCCAGGGATCGTTTCTCCAGGCCTGGCACAGACTTGCAATGTACAGAACCCTGATCCCATCCCTGATCCCATCCCATATGTATAATCACATGAGTCACGAAAGAAGAATTACTGTTTTATTTCTGAAATGTCATAAATAGATCCCGTCATGGTAATGAGCTTGCAGCCCGGCCCAACTTC
>NW_015171507.1:1033866-1039301 GCF_001447785.1 Gekko japonicus | reverse complement strand
CCCGGCAAACCCCCCCCCCCCCCCCACGCTTGAGCTCTGCTAGTTTGGGAGTATCCCACTGTTGGGGTATAAGGTGTGCTTTTTAATTGGTTTTTAAATATAGTTTTAATGTATTTTACATCTGTTGTTTTGATATTCATTGTTTAATCGAGTCGTACTTATACCTGGGTTCTGAGTTGCTTGGGGGAAAGGCGGGGCATATATATAAAAATTTTAAATAAAGTAAATGAAAATGCAATAAGTTTGGTAACTCCAAAAGCCACAAATACAGAGAGAGGAATCTCTCCACCAGGTCTTAATTGACAGGAAGCGGCACACAGACCGTGGTCATGTAGATGTAATTGGGGGAGTAGGCTGCATCCTTTCAGCATAGAAATTATAGCCGGCTTATAAGTAACAGCTTCCCCAAAGTTCATTTTTAAAAGGTCCCAGAAGTATCCAAAATTCAGAGACAGGGGTGTGGGCTATGGCTGTCTCGCCAGTTCTTTTAAAGGGTGGATAAGCATTGGTGTGATCGTATGCAGAGAGACGGAAGGGCAGGACAGATACTCGAAAGGAGGAAGCAGAAGCACTGAGGTTTCTGGTCTCTTGTGCTTTTTTTTTTTTAAAGGTACATTGCCGCATCCAGGCCATTCAGACTCTGCACGGGAAAAAATGAGGGTTGTGAGACCCACGTAAATTATCCAAATTGAACCAAACATGCATTTTTAAAAATTTTGCACAATTTCATCCACAGTTTCAACTGTTTAGCATATTTTATTCTGGCTTTGCCGCTCATCAGCAGGGGCAGTGGATGTTTCCCTGCTTTCCCCTTTCTGAGATTTCAGCCAGCAGCATCCACTGACTTCTCAAGCACATCTTTGCAAAGGACTAGAGATTTTTTCCCTAGGTGGTATGTGTGCGTTTTTGTAAGGAGAGTTACATTGCTCAGATTCATACCTGAATGGTAGCACGCATGCCCCTTTGACTTTCAGGTTCCTTTTAGACTACTTAATAAGAGCATGAGAGAAGCCATGTTGGATCAGGCCAATGGCCCATCCAGTCCGACATTCTGTGTCACTCAGTGGCCAGAAGCTAGGTGCCATCAGGAGGTTCACCAGCGGGGCCAGAACTCCAGAAGCCCTCCCACTCTTGCCCCCCAAGCACCAAGAAGACAGAGCATCACTGCCCCAGACAGAGTGTTCCATCGATTTTTGTTGTTGTTCAGTAGCACAATCGAGTCCGACTCTTCGCGACCCCACGGACCACAGCACACCAGACCCTCCTGTCTTCCACTGTCCTCTGAGTTTGCTCAATTTCATTACTGTCCATGGGGTTTTCTTGGTAAAGATACTGAAGTGGGCTGCCATTTCCTTCTCCAGTGGATCATGTTTTGTCTGAGTTCTCCGCTGTGGCCTGTCCGTCCTGGGTGGCCCTCCAACGGTATAGCCCACAGCCTCATCAAACAATGCAAGCCCCCTTGCCGCCACAAAGCAGCAATCCACGAGAGGGGGTCCATCTATACTTGTAGGGAATTGCCACTGATGGGCCTCTGCTCCATAGGTTTATCCAATCCCCTCTTGAAGCTGTCTATGCTTGTAACTGCCACTACTTCCTGTAGCAGTGAATAGCATGTGTTAAGTACTCTTTGGGTGAAGAAGGACTTCCTTTTATCTGTTCTAAGCCTACTGCTTATTTATTTCATTGAGGGCCCACAAGTTCTTGTATTGTGAGAAAGGGAGAAAAGTACCTCTTTCTCTACTTTCTCTATCCCACGCAGAATAAATTTTGTAAACCTCTGCCTTGTCACCCCTCAGTCATGGTTTATCTCCAAGCTAAAGAGCCCTAACCTCTTTAACCTTTCATCATAGGGAAAGTGTTCTGTCCCCTTCATCATTTTGGTTGCCCCTTTCTGCGCCTTATCCATGGCTATCATATCGTTTTTGGAGGTGCGGTGAGGCTGTACCAATTATCGAGAGGAGGGGAGATTAGCACTGCAGCGTGCTGACGAAAGGTGCCCCTCCGAGCCCCATCGCTGTGTTGTGGGTCTCCCCCGCCTGCCCACACATTCGCACAGCTTCATACCTCCTGACCCCTTTTCATTTATTTATGTTTTGCAGGTCTCCTTGAACATGGACGCAACTGGTCAGCCATTGCCAGAATGGTGGGATCTAAAAGCGTGTCGCAGTGTAAAAACTTCTATTTCAACTACAAGAAAAGGCAGAACCTGGATGAGATCCTACAGCAGCACAAACTGAAAATGGTAAGCCCCCATTGCCTGTAAAGGAGGGGTGGGGGGAGACAGTGGGGCATTCTCAAAGGAGGGCTTTTGAGGATTTCTTTCTCTCTGTTTCCACTTTTTGTGAAGAATCTATTTGGGTCTGGGCGAGTTCATGTGTTGCATAGTAATAAAGAAGCTCATGAGCTTCTATCAGTGAAATCCTACGCAAACTAACTCCAGTCTAGGTCCACTGAGACCAGTAGGCTTACATTGGAGTAACTCTGCATAGGATTGTAATGCAAGGAACCAAGGCATTTCACTGGGAGCGAGGCAACTGTGGGAGGGCTTCTAATGTCCTGGCCCCACTGGTGGACCTCCTGATGGCACCTGGTGTTTTTGGCCACTGTGTGACACAGAGTGTTGGACTGGATGGGCCATTGGCCTGATCCAACATTGGCTTCTCTTCTGTTCTTATGTTCTGGGATCCTAAGCCAATGCTGGTTCTCTGGTGAGCCCGCTAACATGGTGCGCGTGTTTTCAAAACATTGACTGTCCGTATTTTCATTTCATCTTGTTTTTAAGTGCATGCTTAAGATTTTGAAGTGATCACCTTTTTTTAAAAAAAGAAGTTGTGTGTCAATGGTTCAGTAGACGAAGGACGCGCCCGCTGTCGTGGGATGAATTGTTTTCCAAGTACGTGAGGCGGCTGTTCAGAAACACTCGCAAGAGCAGCTGGATTTCTTTGAGGGAGGAGAGCGTTTTGCAGAGACTCGCCGGCATCGGCTGCCTGCGTTCCCTTTCATTTAATTTAAAAGGAAAGTGCTTTTAGGACTGTTGAAAACGCAGGCATCTGAAGCCTTTGTCAAGTGGAAATTGCAAGTCGCACTCGCGCACAGGCCAGAATAGTTTCCGGTGGGTCGCCATGTCGGTCTGCAGCAGAAGAGCCAGATTCGAATCCAGTAGCAGCTTAGAGACTGTCAAGATTTCTAGGCTATAAGCTTTCGAGAGTCAAAGTCTGGTGCAGCGGTTAGGAGCACAGACTCTAATCTGGGAGAATCAGGTTTGATCCCCCACTCCTCCACGTGCAGCTGCTGGTGTGACCATGGGCCAGTCATAAGTTCTCTCAGAGCTGTTCTCTCAAGGGCAGTCCTCAAGAGAGCTCTCTGAGCCCCACCTACCTCACAGGGTGTCTGTTGTGGGGAGGGGAAGGATTTTGTAAGACGCTCTGAGACTCCTTTGGGTAGTGAAGGGCGGGGTATAAATCCAGTCTCCTCCTCCTCCTCCTTCTTTCTCTTCCCTTTGTCAAATAAAAACAAAATATGACTGTTTTGTGGATTTTTAGCGCCCCTTGGTCTTCTGATGGCTTGGGTTTATCAGGCATGTCTCTAGGTTGTGGTACTCAAAGTTGTCTTTCTCCAAAGAGCTGAGGGTTTCCTATTCCCCCAGTTTATCCTTAAAACCAGGCTCACAAGATAGGTGCATTTGGGATTCAGTAACTGGCCAAGGTCTCCCAGTACGCTTCATGACTGAGTGGGGATTTGAATCCCTGTCTCCCCTCCCTGGCTGTGTTGGCTCTGTGGTTAAGACGCTGAACTGCAGGCTGGAAGGTCGGTAGTTTGGCAGTTCAAGACCTGAGTGCCGCGTGACGGAGTGAGCTCCTGTCTCTGGCCCCAGCTCCTGCCAACCTAGCAGTTTGAAAGCAAGAAATTGCAAGTAGATAAATAGGTACTGCTTTGGTGGGAAGGTAACAGCGTTCTGTGCGCCTTGGTGTCTAGTCATGCCGGCCACATGACCACGGAAACGTCTTTGGACAGCGCTGGCTCTTCGGCTTGGAAATGGAGATGAGCACCGCACTCCTAGAGTCGGATTCAACTGGCTTTTGAGCAAGGGAAACCTTTACCTTTTACTCCCCTCCCTGTGCTTCTGTGAGCCCCCTTATTATTTATAGAGAGCTTTCAGTGTATAAAGTGCCTCACGCATATTATCCTCTTGTAGTCCTTACAATAACTCTGTAAGGTAGAGCAGTATTAGAGATTTGAACCAGGGGCCTCCTTGGGTCACAGCTCATTCTCTTCACTGCTGCTCACGTATGGGCAGGTGGCGACGAAGGACGGGGTCTTCTCTGTGATGGCACCTTTTTGTGGAACGTCCTCCCCGGAGGCGCTGGGCCAGCACCAGCTTAGCTTTCTTTGAGATGTCCAGTAAGAAAAGAACGTTCTGTTTTCCCAGGCTCTTTGGTCAGTGGCCAGGTCAGTGGCTCTTTGTACTGATCATCATTCTGAGTTGACCCCGGTACTTCATTCCCCGTTCGGTTATCGCTTCGTGCGGTTTTTACTCTCACCGCGTCGCGGATGCGCTGCTTTATCTTTTGTAAGGGAGTTTTAGGGAAAGGAAGGAAAAGAGGGATGCTGTGGGAAGAAATAATAAATAAGCCCCCTTTTCCAGGAGGACTGGAGGGGAGGACCCGAGGCACCGAACCGGTGGTCCCTCTGTCCTGAGCTCCCCAGAGTCCCGTTCCCATCCTTGCCAGTCTGGGTTTCTTAAACTCGCGTCTGAGAGAGAAAGGGGGACCGCAAATAATGGAAATAAGTAAATAACCGGATGTGCTTGGCGCTGAACCCAAGATTGTAAATGTGCAAAGCAGAATTATTGTGTATTTTGGGTTCTGTCTGACGGTGCCCACTGCAAGCCGCGGTCCCCACGTTTTCTCCTTCTCTCCCCCCTCCATTAAGTTTAACAAAACAAAACCGCCTAAGAGGACATGGACGGCATTGCAAGCCGGCCCCTGCGAGCAGAGGCCAAGGAAGTGTTGCAGCGACTGGGAAACTCCTCGGTTTATTTCATTCATTCATTCATTCATTCATTCATTCATTCATTCATTCATTCATTCATTCATTCAGTTTATACTTCACCATACTCCCCAATGGGGACCCGAAGCAGCTTACATCATTCTCATCGCCCCCATTTTATCCTGACAACAACCCTGTGAGGTAGGTTAGGCCGAGAGAGTGTGACTGGCCCAAGCTCGCTCTGAGAGCTGCCCGTGGCCAAGTGGGGATTCAAACCCGCGTCTCCCAGATCCTAGTCCAGCACGTTAACCACTGCACCGCACTGGCGGGATGTGATGTTCCTGGGCATGCTTCCGGCGCACAGCACTGCCGGCGGTGTGCCCAATGTCTCTTGTCTGAGTAGAACATTTCAGAGGGAGGGAGGCAGGCCTTGATTGTAACAAAGC
>NW_015171507.1:1025416-1033808 GCF_001447785.1 Gekko japonicus | reverse complement strand
CATTACTGTAGGTTTTCCCTTCCTACCAGAGCGGCTTCTCCCACCCTCCCACGCTTCCGGATCGGCTCACGTCGCCTCTAAATGCTACCGAGGAGGCTGTAGAGCAGCAGCCGGTGTGGGTGGACTCCGCTAATGCTCAGCAAGCAATTTGGAGGCGCGGCGGGCTGCCCTTTCACCGTGGGGCCTGCCGTGATTATTATTTCATTGGGAAAAGCATCACAGGGTTCCGGGCTGCCGTGCTAATAGAATCTTCCCGCCTAGCCCAAGGGGGACCTCCTCAGGAAACGCCACAGAGCATTGCTGAATGTAAAAAAACCCGCTCTATTGCGCTCGCTAATGCACAAGCCGTGCGCCCGGTGAAGCGGCTGCAGCCCATTTAGCCCCGCCAGGAATCTCAGATTCTCTCTCCTCTGGAAGGGAGGGGAGGCGGGGTTGTAAACTCCTGGCACTTCACTGGGGCCGCTTTCTGGAACCGGGGCAGAATCTAGACACGAGGGATGTGAAAATGGCCTTCCGTACTCATTCAGTACCTACGGCCAAAGAACCGGCCAGCAGTTTGGAGTCGATGTCTGAGCTTTGGTCTTATTTTAAGGCTTTTTTTTTAAATCCTCCATCGCTTCTTGGGAACTAACGGGGGGGGCTATATGACATTCCCTGGGGGTTCCCCTGACCCAGCAGACCCAGATCACCTTAGCTTCGGCAGTCGTGTGTGCACTTCACATATACTTTCACACACACACACACACACACACACACCCTCAACGACCGCTGCTCCATGCCCCAGACAACTCTGTGAAGTCACCCTGTGAGCTTCCAGGCTGAGTAGAGGGTCGGAGTGGGCTGCCCACTCCGCCTCCGTCACGCTAATTTTATTTATTTAATTTCATTTATACCCCGCCCTCCCCGCACGCGGGCTCAGGGCAGCTTACAATATATAGGTGCAATGCACCACTAAACATAAATAAGGCACAGCAGTGCAATAAAATACAATTAAAACAATTTAAAACAGTTAATACAGTGGGCAGTGCCCCGGATCCAACGCGACTGACCACTCGCTCCTATTGCACATCCCATTTAAATCCGACCAGGAGGGTGTTATGGCCCCGATGTTCAATGGCCGATCAGCCTAATCCGGCGGACTGCTTTGCCAGCCCCAGTTGGTGGTAGTGGTGGCTACGCCGTGCTGTCTTTTGCTCCTCCTCCGGCTTTCTCCTCCACCCCTTTCCTTCCCTAGGTCCAGCTTGCCTCCCACTTGGGCCCCCCTCTGACTTTATTTTGATTGATTTCACCTACTCCATTTATACCCCACTATTCTCTTCAGTAGGGACCCGAAGAGCCTTGCAACAGTCTCCTTGCAACAACAGCCCTGTGAGGCAGGTTAGGCCGAATGTACGCGCCTGGCCCGAATTCACCCATCGAGCTTCCCTGGCACGAAGTGGGGATTCGAACCCGGGTCCTACTCTGACATTCAGACCGCCATGCCACGCTTGGCTCTCCCTTGCCGAGAACTCCGCCGTTGACTCCTTAGCATAAAATCCCTTTGTCAGTGCCAATTGTGTTCTTTCTTCTCCCTCCCTCCCTCCCCCCTTTTAATTCCCACTTGTGTGGGGGGGGAATAGCATCTTATAGTGCCACTGAGTGATAGACTTGCCAATTAACCCCCGCCCCCACCCCGGTGCATCCGCTTCTCGGATGTAGCATCTAGACTACTGCATGCTAATTGTTCGGCGTCTCCATCTCCCTAGTTTATGTCATTAGCCGGGATTTATAATTTTCTTTGGGCGAACAACTTGAAGCTCTGGCAGTTTTTTTGGGGGGGTGACGGGTTTTTGCACGAGAACAATGAACGCTCAGCTGTTTTGGGACCCCTCCCCCACCCGTTAATTTGCTATTGTTTTCTAAGGACAACAGATGCCATAAAGATGAAGAAGAAAAAGAATAACAGCCGCTTTTTGCTTATCTCCCGTATTGCTTCCCTCAGTATATTTGCATCTCGGTCATTTGGGGGGGGGCACGTACACGCACGTACCCCAAACGTATCCCTCTTGCAACTGGGAAAGGCCAGGGCAAGGTTTGAACCGTCGAATTTTCACTTAATTTCTTGTTGTTCTGACATACGCCTGACAGTTTGGTGCCTTTCAACTCTTAAGCCCTCTACTTCGGAAAGAAACTGGAGAAAGTACGTAAGAACCCGTTTTGTACTGGGGCAGACTTCTCAGAGCGGTAGCCGACCGCTTCATCTCTCTCTAAGACCTGAATGCTGAGAAGGGTCCCTCTTCCGAATGCAGGTTGTTAGCCCGCTTTGATCCGCTGCCCCTTCCTGTGCGGCTTCCTCTTGCTGGAGACCAAGGCAGTGGTAGACTTGACAGCTCTCGCCCGCCCGTCTCTGTTTTTTATGAACATACCCAGAGTTCTCCGGTTTCCGTTTAGTTCTGATTTGTTCGCGGAATTATCTGCGGCCTCTCTGCTATCGAAATGCTCCGAGCAACCTGCAAATGATATTTAAAACCCGTAACGGAAAAAAAACGTGTCCAGAACAGCAAGACGAGCGCATACTAAAGCAAGCAGTCAGAAGAGGTGGTTTAAATTTGGGAAGCCATGGGGAATATATATAGCTAGTGGAATTCCCCAGTCAAGCTTGGCTGTCACCAGGGCGGCAAATTTATGACCAGCCTTTTCTGCCTTGGATTGCAGTTTGGAGTTGAATGCTCTTCCAAGACCACCTCTGCATTCCCTGTATCTAGAAGACAAGCTTGCCAGGGAGAAGGCTAGGGTAAAATCTTTCCCTTGGGCATCTAGCTTTGTACACTGAGATGTTTTTATTTCCCCCATGGTGGAGCATTTGGTCGTATGAGCAACTGAAGTCTGCATTGGCATAACTCAGAGCCAGAGAGCCAGTGTGGTGTAGTGGTTAGGAGCACAGACACTAATCTGGGAGAACTGGGTTTGATTCCCCACTCCTCCACCTGCAGCTGCTGGTGTGACCCTGGGTCAGTCACAAGTTCTGTCAGAGCTGTTCTGTCAAGGGCAGTTCTCAAGAGAGCTCTCTCAGCTCCACCTACCTCACAGGGTGGCTGTTGTGGGGAAGGGAAGGGAAAGGAGATTGTAAGCAGCTCTGAGACTCCTCCGGGTAGTGAAGGGCGGGGTATAAATCCAGGCTCCTCCTCCTCCTCCTCCTCCTCCAAAGAGAACTTGGATTGTGGGTCACCACCACGAAGAAGGGCCTGTCAGGCCCCCCCCCATGTCTCAACAGTGCAGTGAAATTTCCAGTGCTGTAGGAGTACGAATATATATGCTCAAAGCAGCATTCTTAGTTGGTTTCTTTCCCCCCTCCCCGTCCTTTTCCTGACCTCAGGTCAACACCGTGAGGTAGGTTAGGACTGGCCTCAAAATCACCATCTACGGTGCTTCATGGGTGAGGTAGGATTTGAACGCAGGGCTCATTAGTCAAAGTCCAGGGGAAGGCACTCCCTTTCTGCCTTTTTTCTGTTTGTCTCTAATCTGTACCGCTCAAGCCGGGCTGACAGAGACGGGGCCTGTTTTGCGACAGAGGGACTGTGTCCTCCTGTTCCCGGCGCAGCCGTTTGATCAGCGGCCAGGAGAAGCATCTGGTCTCCCAGACCTACCTCTGTGAGCTTCCTGTCTCTCTCTCCAGCCCGGACGGCTGGTATGTTTCCACAGCTTCCCCCCACATGGTTCCCGGTTAGCTTATGGCTTTCAAGGGGTCTGTCCTTTTGTTAAAAGAAAAATAAACCTCACCTGGAGAATTAGGGGAGACTCCCGGAGCAGGGGGAGGGGGGGCAGGATCTCCGGCACAGAGAGCCGCCTGTCTCCCTCCAGCTGAGCAGATAGGGCGCACAGAGGGGCCTGTGTTCACTCTCTCCAAACAAGGTGGTGGTGGTGGTGGGGAGAGGAACCTGGCTATACCGTCTGCATGTGCCATCAAGTCATAGCCCACTTAAGGCGACCCCAGAGGGGTTTCCAAGGCAAGAGACGTTCTGAGGCGGTTTGCCCTTGCCTGCCTCTGCGTGGAGACCCTGGACTTCCTTGGTGGTCTCCAGTGGTCCCTCTAAGCTGAGCCAGTGTGAGCTAGCTCACAGTTTTTTTAGCCTCCGGCTCGCACAGTTTTGTCTTGGCTCCGGACGTATGGCTCTAGCGCAAACTGATTTATGCAGTAGCCGAGTGGCTCGCTCACAACTCTAATGCCAGTAGCTCAAAAAGTAGAATTTTTGCTCACAGGGCTCCACAGCTAAGAGGGACCATCGGTGTTCCCTCTAAGCTGAGTTAGTGTGAGCTAGCTCATAGTTGTCTAGCCTCCGGCTCACACATTTTTGTCTTAGCTCGGGAAGGGTGGCTCCAGAGCAAAAGTAATTTATGCAGCAGCCAAATCGCCCTCGCTCGCAACTTTAATGCCAGTAGCTCACAAAGTAGAATTTTTGCTCACGAGACTCCTCAGCTTAGAGGGAGCACCGGTGGTCCCTCTAAGCTGAGTTAGTGTGAGCCGGCTCATAGTTGTTTAGCCTCCGGCTCACACATTTTTGCCTTAGCTCAGGAAGGATGGCTCCAGAGCAAAAGTGATTTACGCAGCAGCCAAATGGCTCGCTCACAGCTTTAATGCCAGCGGCTCACAAAGTAGAATTTTCGCTCACAGGACTCCACGGCTTAGAGGGAGCACTGGTGGTCTCCCATCTGAGTGCTAGTCACAGCTGACCCTGCTCGGCTCCCCCTATCTGATGAGATCAAGCTAGCGGACCCCTTTTTCTCTAGAGGGGAGGCTGTCCTCGGGAGGGACTTCTCCCACTTCAGAGTTTTGCTGCTGAGGAACCCCCCTCCATCTTGCGGAGAACCCCAGGGAATGACCCAACTCGCATTCCCGGGCTTCCCTCTCCCTGAGGTGGTGGTATAGACCTGCGTCCGGGCTGTTCCGCCTTATATTGCAAATGAAAGACCCCCTGGGTTGAACACTCCTCCGTATTCCACCACCATCGCCCCTGAGCTGAGGAGGGGTGGTGAATCAGAGTACCTTTTGGAATCGGTGTTTAAATCTTTCTCGGGGGCGGGGCCTTGGGGCTGAATGTCCTGGGCTTGCAGGGGGTCCCAGATTCGGTCCCTGACCTCTGAACAGCCTCAGGGAGCAGAGGTTGGAGAGACCTTTCTCTGCCCGGGGGCCTGGAGAACTGCAAGTCGGAGTAGAGAAGGGTGCATTAGATGAGCCGGCGGCCTGACCCTGTGTGAGGCGGCATCATAGGCAGACTGTGTCTTAGAACTCGCCTTTGACTGTGTCTTTTTTGGCTGGTTTGTTTTCCATATGTGCATGTGTGTGCGTGTGAGTGAGTGCGCATCCGGAAGTCACGGCGACCTCCGGTGACCGACTCCTACTGGGGGCCCGGAGGATATTCAGAGCGGTGGCCGAGTGAAGCCTGCCCCCGCCTCCCGACTGCTGGTATTCCAAGGAGGTCTCCCATCCAAGCGCTTGCCAGAGTCGACCCTGCTTCGCTTCCGAGATCTGACGCGATCGGGCTTGCCTGGGCGATCCAGGTCAGGGCAGCCTTTGGCTGTGTCTTGTAGGAAAGCTGCACGTTGCAGGGGAACGATCAGCAGTGACAGGCGAGCTGTCTTGTGGGAAAGCTGGTTTGCCATCTTCACTCGACAGGCTTCCGCGGAGTCGTCCAGGGTCTCCGGAATGCAGCTTGAAAACCAGACACCGTAGGGATCGTTGACGCTCATTCCCTGCTTCCTTCATCCAAAAACCTTGAGGCAAACCAAACCAAACCAAAAAAACTGACGATTAGAAATACATTAAAACTTCGTCCAAAGTGCCAAATGCCTGCCCAGACAGAAAGTGCTGTGCGCTGCTTCTGAAATGTGCTCAGGCCAGGCCTCTGGTCAACCTCCCAGGTGTGACAGATCCCCCCAGCGGTTGCTTTTCTGGAACCCACGTCCACCGGCCTTGGCATGATGCTCTCTCTTAAGCCGGGTGAAAAAGACCACAAGTCGTGGACCAGAAAGCCCCTGTTGAAATCCAAAGGTTTGGCCTTCCCTGTCTGCAGAAGGAAGTGGCCGGCCCTCGCCGTTGTGAGTGCTTCTGGAATAACGTGAAACATAAAAAGAGCTGCGCAAACGCCAGGAAAGGAAGGGTGATGTCAGCATACTGTTGCGTGGAGCTGTTCTCTCCCACCCACCCCCACCCCGCTTTCAGGTTGCATCACCTGGGAACCTGTTCCCTTGTTCTAATGTCTGGTGCAATATGTTCCTGTGTCTAGGCCACATTGTAGAAGGCCACGCCTGCTTTGTACGAAACATAAGAGAAGGCTTAGAGGGGACATGATTGCGGTCTTCAAACATTCGAAGGGCTGTCATGTAGAAGACGGAGCGGATCTCTTCTCTCTTGCTCTGGATTGCAAGACTAGATCTAATGGGTGGAAATGACAAGGGAGTTGTTACCGGCTAAATATCAGGAGAAGCTTCCTAACTGTAAGAGTGGTTGAGCAGTGGAACAGACTGCCTTGGGAGGTGGTGGATGCTCCCTCGCTGGATGTTTTAAAGTGGAGGCTGGACAACCATCTTTTGGGTATGTTGTAGGATGTAGGGCTCTCTTTTGGCTGTGCTCCTGCAGAGGGCAGGGGGTTGGACTAGATGGCCGAGGTCCCTTCCAACTCTAACCTTCTATGATTCTATGATAAGTTGATATCCCATCGCTCTCCAGTGGATGTCCCATTGGGGGAGGGCTTTCCCGGACCGCCTTGCAGGCCTGGAATTGCTCCTGTGCTGAGAGGCCGCCTGCCCCGCTCGTACCGCAGCCATTGGGATGACACAGTGACCCCCGATGGGGGTGACGGGCCGGTTTCCTTGCCCCATTCACCAGACTGTAACGCAGCAGCAAAAGCCATTCCGGGAGAACATCTGCCAGTGGAGAACAGAGCGTCTCCCCAGGCTGGCTCTGCAGCCGCCTCCCCCGGCCTAATCTCCTGCTCCGTCGGTTCCGCGTGAGTCACCAGCGCGGGAGTCAGAGGCAGCAAGGCCAAGACCACTTTGCCATAGTAACGAGGGCTTTGCCGCTCACATTAGCATCCTCCAGAGCCCCAGTGATGGGCTGCTTTTGCCACGGATAATGAGCACTTATGGAAATTGCGTCCCTGGCAGGAGTTCATGCCCGAGCGAGGCTTTCCTCCACACAGTGCAGGTCTTTTGCTTTTCTTCACCGAGGACGGGGATGGCTCTTGGTCCCATCTCGCAGGTGGGGAAGTGAGGTCGGCCAGCCACACTGCAAGCCGGTGGTGGAAGAGATGCGGTTGCCAGTTTGGTGGAGAGCCAGCGGCGTGGTGGTGAAGTGTGCGGACTCTAATCTGGGAGAGCCGGGTTTGATTCCCCGCTCCTCCACTTGCGCCTGGCTGGATGACCTTGGGCAAGCCGTAGTTCTGATAAGAGCTGTCCTTGGAAAAGAGCAGTTTCTGTCAGAGCTCTCTCAGCTCCACCCACCTCACAGGGTGTCTGTTGTGGGGAGGGGGAGGGAAAAGGAGTTTGTAAGCCGCTCTGAGACTCACTTGGGTAGTGAAGGGTGGGGTATAAATCCAATCTCTTCTTCTTCTTATACCAAGCCAGGTTGTTGTATTGGCCTGTCTTATCGTCCACCAGGACTGGCAGCAGCTGCCCAGTTTGGGGCAGAGATGGGTCTTTTCTCAGCCCCACTACCATCTTTTGCCTGGAGGCTGAACCTATGCAAGCGTGTGCTCTACCGTGGAAGCGTGGGCCCTCCCCCGGAGAAGACGCTTTGGGGGTTAACTGTAGTATTTTGTATAGTTTTTGACGCCCGCCTGCTGCCTTCCACGACATCTGCTATAGGAGATGCTTTGAGTCAGAGGCACACGATCCCACAGGGCTGCCTTATACCGAATCAGACCCTTTGTCCGCGTAGGTTGGCACTGTCTCCTCAGGCGGGCAGCAGCTCTCCGGGGTCTCAGGCTGAGGTCTTCCGCATCACCTCCTGCCTGGTCCTTTTCACTGGAGATGCCGGGGATTGAGCCTGGGACCTTCTGCATCCCAAGCAGATGCTCTGCCACTGAGCCACGGCCCCAGGGAGTGAGGGGAGGGGGGGCCAGTGCTCTCCTGCTCAGCCATGGTCCTTCCCCAGGTGTACTGCAAGGGGGGGCAGGGACAGTGAACTAACTTGCCTTGGAGTCTTGATGCCCCATTGGCCCCTCCTCTACAGGCTGGGTTCAGCCCTGACCAGGGTGGCACGGTGAGCAACTTGTGCCGCACACGTGATCCTGAGAGTGGTGATGAACTTCTCAGATAGAAACACAGAGCTGGAAGGAAACCCGAGGGGAGTCCAGTCCAGCCCCCCCCCCCCGGCTCGATGGCCATCTGACAGCAATGCGGGTTCTGTGAACTG
>NW_015171507.1:1024626-1025382 GCF_001447785.1 Gekko japonicus | reverse complement strand
AGGGAACAGATTTCCAGCCATTAGAATCATGGAGTTGGAAAGGACCTCCAGGGTCATCTAGTCCAACCCCCGGCACAATGCAGGGAATTCACAAACACCTCCCCCCCCACACACACACAGTGACCCCTGTTCCACACCCAGAAGATGACAAAAACACTTCCAGGATAGGGAAAAGATTTCCAGCCATTAGAATCATAGAGTTGGAAGGGACCTCCAGGGTCATCTAGTTCAACCCCCGGCACAATGCAGGGAATTCACAACCTCCCCCACACACACACACACACACCCCGTGACCCCTGCTCTGTGCACGGAGGAGGGCAAAAGCCTCCAAGGATTCCTGGCCGACCTATCCTGGATGAAAATTCCCTCCTGACCACAGAGTGGCAATCAGCAGTACCCTGGACATAGCAGAAAAGGCTACAAGAGCCGAGCCGTGGTACATCCCTTCCTGCTCTCTGGGGCACTTTTTGTAGCAGGAACTCCTTTGCATATTAGGAGACACACCCCTAATGTAGCCAATCCTCCAAGAGCTTACAGTAGCCCCTGTAAGAAGAGCTCTGTAAGCTCTTGGAGGATTGGCTACATTAGGGGTGTGTCGCCTAGTATGCAAAGGAGCTCCTGCTAGAAAAAGAGCCCTGGGCGACACACCCCTAATCTAGCCAATCCTCCAAGAGCTTACAGAGCTCTTCTTACAGGGGCTACTGTAAGCTCTTGGAGGATTGGCTAGATTAGGGGGGGGGCGCCCAGGGGTCTTTT
>NW_015171507.1:1023755-1024616 GCF_001447785.1 Gekko japonicus | reverse complement strand
TGGAGCCCTCCTTCCTGAGCGGAGACAAAAATGTGTGAGCCGGAGGCTGAAAAACGGTGAGCTAGCTCACACTAACTCAGCTTAGAGGGAACACTGGAGCCCACCACCTCCCGAGGAAGCCTGTTCCACCGAGGAACTGCTCTGTCAGGAAGTTCTTCCTAATGTTTAGCCAAAATGTTTGATTTAATTTCAACCCATTGGTTCTGGTACAACCTGGGGCAACAGGAGACAACTCCGCTCCATCATCTCTATGACGGCACTTCAGATACGTGAAGATGGCTATTGCATCGCTTGATCGACGAGGAAAGGTTGAAGGAGCTGAGTGTGTTTAGCCTTATGAAGAGATGATTGAGGGACGATGCAATAGCCATCTGCAACTATTTGGAGGGCTGTCGTGCAGAGGATGGAGTGGACTTGTGGCCCCAGAAGCCCACAGAGATGGGAGCCAGAAATGCACCGGTCCCAGCACCAGACCTCAGTGGCAAGAAGAGGATCATCAGTTCCATTATGGAGTCTGTGACCAACTTTATGCTGCTACCCTTAGGCAAGGGTGGCCATGTGCCCTCTACGCTGTGGAATCCTGTGACCAAAAATCCTGCTTTGTGAGCTCGCGGGCACTCAAGGAAATTGCTGAGCTGTCGGGTTAGAACAGATAAAAGGAAGTCCTTCTTCACCCAAAGAGTGATTAACACATGGAATTCACTGCCACGGGAGGTGGCGGCGGCTACAAGCATGGATGGCTTCAAGAGGGAACTGAATATACATATGGAGCAGAGGTCCATCAGTGGCTATTAGCCACAAGGTATAGATGGGAACTCTCAGTTTGGGGCAAGGGATGCTCTGTATTCTTGGTGCTTGGGG
>NW_015171507.1:1016870-1023475 GCF_001447785.1 Gekko japonicus | reverse complement strand
CTAACTCAGCTGAGAGGGAGCACTGGGGGGCGGGTAAATCTACCTGAATCTTTAATATTCCAAATGCTTATGGCTTAGCCGTAATAAGGCAGACCAGCCGCCCTGGATGCTGCCAGTGTTTTGGTAATTTCCTCTTAACGAAATCGTTCACTCTCCCCCCCCCCTGATTTTGCAGTCGTGGTGGTTTTAATTTAAGGAATAATTAATCTACATCAGTGATTGCGAAGACAGAGCTGAGAAGGGAAGTGTTTCATTTTGGATTAATGCAGGCTGGCAAGCAGCCATTTGCCTCTGGCCAGTAGGAGTCTTCTCTAAGCAACCTGGCTGACAAGTTTTTACAAAGTGGAAGGGAGCAGGTTCTCTCTCCCTCCTCTCCCCTCCCCTCCCCTCCCCTCCCAGGTTCACTAGCATGCTTGGGAGAGAGAGAGAGGCTTACTTAAAAACGGAAGACGTGTGCTTGCACACCAAAGCTTATACCGCGAATAAAGACTTTGTTGGTCTTCAGCGTGCCCCTGGACTCCCAGCTTTGTTTTTAAAACTATTGTGGGTCTAGTAGCCTTTGTGGACATCTCTGCAAGGCTGGGTTAATAAATTCCAGAGAACGTGCGGGCGCGTTTTATAGGGTTAAAGTAAATACACACCAACTAGGGACTTGTTTTGTCTACGCCGCCAGCATTGTAGAAAGTTCACAATGTGTCTGTCTTTCCTGTCTCTTTCTTGGAAAACGTGTCTTGTGATTTTTTTGGGGGGGGTTGTTGTTGTTCAGTCGCAGAGTCGAGTCCGACTCTTCGCGACCCCATGGACCAGATCAGGCCAGGCCTTCCGGTCTTCCGCCGTCCTCTGAAGTTGGCTCAACTTCATGTTCGTTGCATCTATGACACTGTCTAACCATCTCATCCTTTGCCGTCCCCGTCTTCTTTGACCTTCAATCTTTCCCAGCATCAGGGTCTTCTCCAGGGAGTGCTCCCTTCTCATTGGGTGGCCAAAGTATTTGAGCTTCAGTTTCATTCTCTGGCCTTCCAGGGAACAGTCAGGGTTGATTACTTTTAGGATTGACTGATTTGATCTTCTTGTCTTGTGATACTGGGTTAGATAACAGCTGGATCGGAAGCGAGCGGGCTTTTATTTTCTGGGCTGGGGGAGGGAGCGGGGGGACGACTGTTTGTTCTCTACCTGAAGGATTCTGAATGGGATAAAAGGGGAAGGGAGAAGGCAGCCAAGTCAGTGGTTCTGCTGGAACCTCACTGCCATCTCACTCATCAGAGACAGAGCGTGTCCAAGAGCATCCGTAGGGATTATTAGGAAAGGGGCTGAAAATGAAACAGCCAGTATTATAGCCCCCCTGCTGCAGTGGCTCAAGTGGTTAAGACGCTGAACTGCAGATCAGAAGGTCGGTAGTTCAGCAGTTCAAGACCTGAGTGCCGCAAGACGGAGTGAGCTCCCGTCTCTGGCCCCAGCTCCTGCCAAAATTGCAAGTGGATAAATAGGTACCGCTTCGGTGGAAGGTAACAGCGTTCCGTGCGCCTCGGCGTCTAGTCATGCCGGCCACATGACCATGGAAACGTCTTCAGACAGCGCTGGCTCTTCGGCTTGGAAATGGAGATGAGCACCGCATCCCTAGAGTCGGATTCAACTGGCTTTCGAGCAAGGGAAACCTTTGCCTATAGATCTATGGTGCAGCCCATTTTGGAATACTGTGTACAGTTCTGGTCACCCTATCTCAAAAAGGACATCTCAGAGCTGGGAAAAGTACAGAATCATAGAGTTGGAAGGGACCTCCAGGGTCATCTAGTCCAACCCCCTGCACAATGCAGGGATTTCACAAATATGTCCCCCTCACATCCCCAGTGACCCCCTGTTCCATGCCCAGAAGATGACAAAACAACAACAACCCTCTTTTGATTTAATTTCATCCCGTTGGTTCTGGTCTCTGCCCTCTGAAGAGGGCAACTAAGATAATGAAGGGGATTGGAGCACCTTCCCTATAAGGAAAGGCTGAAGAGTCTGGGACTTTTCAGTTTAGAAAAGAGACGACATGACGGAGATTTATAAAATTATGCACAACTCGAGGGCATCCAGTGAAGGTGACGGGCAGTAGATTCAGGTGATGGCCACAGGCATAGATAGATTCGTGGAAGACAGGTCTGTCAGTGGCTACTAGGGGGGACCTCCGCATTCAGAGACAGTCAACCTCTCAGTCCCGGTGCCAGGAGGCAACCTCAGGGGAAGGCCTCAGCCTCTGTGGCCTGTTGTTGGCCCTCCAGAGGGACCAGTTGGCCACTGTGTGAGGCAGGATGCCAGACTGGATGGTCCAGTGGTCTGAGCCAGCAGGGCTCTTCTGATGTTCCTCGCTGTGCACATGGAGGCAGCAGAAGGAGGTGGTGGACAGGTTTCTACTCGTTTTATTTATTCAGGCAGGATGGTAGGAAGCTGCGTCAAGTGTGCCACCAAAATCTTCCGGCGGCCCAGAATATTTTTTTCAAAGGCATTGTCCCCGTCTGCCCACCAGATCCTCCATGAAGGCCTGAGCGTGTTGACTCACTGTCTAACCAGAGCTCTCGGCGGTCACCATCGTCTCATTCATCTTCACAGCAGCATGTTTTACTGATGGGTGGAGTGGCTGAGGAAAGACGGCTTGCCTAAATCCTTAGCTGACCTCACATCTGTGTGTGTGTTAAAAATCTTACCCTTCCCTCAAGTGTGAGAGCTTCGTTTGGTCAAGCAAAGGTCATGGGAATCTGTCTTCCTGTTTCCGGTGACAGCCATGCTCTAGAAAGCCCATAAGAAAAGTCCTGCTGGGTCAAACCCACGAACCTCTCTACTCCATTTCGTACAAAGATCATTCCGATACTCTGGAAGGCCCCCGAACTAGAGGCACAGAGGCTGAAGCCGGGCCCTGTTGGGTAGTGGTGCACACGGTGACTTCTCACACTCAAGTCTGGTTCAAGACCCGCGGTGGACTCGACTTCTCCGGTTTCTGTAACTTGCTTCCCATGAAATATCTTGTACTTGTGACTGCTTTGGGATGAAACACACCAGTTCCAGTCATGGGGGAAATAACCCGAAGGTCGCTGTCTTACGTTGTAAGATTCGAGTCCAGTAGTACCTTGAACACCAATGAGATTTTCAGAGTATAAACTTTTGAGAGCCACAGTTCCTTTAGTCAGACTCTTGAAAGCTTGTGCCTCGGAAGACTTGTTGGTCTTCAAGGTGCCACTGGACTCAGATCTCGGACCAGGGGTGGCCAGACTGCAGCTCGGGAGCCACATGCGGCTCTTTCACACATCTTGCGTGGCTCCCAGCAGGGCGGCTGGTGGAGTGAAGGGGAGGCATGCCTCCCCGACCGGTCTTCCCTTCCCCAGCCAGTGTTCTCCTCCGTGGGTAGGCTTGGTGGTGGTGGTGGGGGGGAGCAAAGAAAGAAAGCAACCTTAAATGCATTCTCAAAGCCCCCCACCCCGGCCGGCTTGGAGAAAGCTTTTGTCTCTTTGAGAATCATTATCAAGATCTGTTTTTACCCCTTTTATTTTTTATTTCTGGCTGTCTTGTTTAAGTTAATGTTAATAAAGGCAAATTTGCATATTTTTATTTCTGGCCGTCTTGTTTAAGTTAATGTTAATAAAAGCAAATTTGCATATTTTCCAATTGAAACCTGTGTGTCATATTTGTCCATGTCTCGCGGCTCTCAGACATCTGATGTTTCTTCTGTGTGGCTCTTACGTTAAGCGGGTTTGGCCACCCCTGTCTTGGACCAAGACAGCTACTCCACCTAAAACTTGTTTTCCACTGTGCGGCCTTCACGATCGCCGTGGGTTCACAGGGTCAGTTCTCCAGCCCAAGAGACTTCTTCAGGGTGGCAGAAAGAGGTGCGTCCAGTGATGGCCCCAGGTTTTTTTGCCCACTAGGCGAGGATACGTTCTGGCGGGGGCCCCCCCAGGTGGGACGGGGCGGGTGCCGGAGCCGCAGTGGGCAGGCCAAGGGGGTGAGCTGCAAATGCATGCGGGGGGGGGGTCGCTCGAGGGGAGGGGGCGTGTGCCAGGCTGCAAAAGGAGCTCCAAAGAGACCGTGGGGGCGGCAGAGGGCGAGCGGCACTTTCCCGTCATCCCAGGCTGTCCCCCGTGCCTGACCCCCCCGCCTCCTTCTCTTTCTGTCTGGGGGACTGCAAAGAGGGGAGTCTCTTGCCGGGGACGGAGCAAGAAACCGGCAAGGGGGGCTTCCTGTGTGGGGCGAAAAGGGGACGAGGCTGGCTAGAATGGCGCCCTCGTCGAGCCGTCGCCCTAGGCGACAGTCTAAAATTTAACAATAACGGGCCGGCCCTGGGCGCTGAGCTCTCTCCCTGCCATCGGTTGCACAAAAGCTGAATGGCACCCTCTTCCCTCTCAAGATTCTCACCACCACCGGTGCCAAGACAAGTCGTTTCCTCCGGGGCCTGCCTTGGCCCCAGCCAGCGGCAGTGCAGGCCGAGGAAGGGGATGAGCGTTCTCGTTCAGGGTGTCAAAATACCTCGAACCGGCCCTCGCGGTACGTGTGCTTTTTGTACTCCAGCAAAGCCTGCCTTTTGTTCCACGCTTTGAGGCCTGGAAGTGCGTTTGCCAAAATGGTTATTAAGCAAGAGGAAACTGTTTTTATCTTGGTCTTAGCAGTTATCAAGGTGAGTTACAGCAATTTGCCTGTTTTTGAAATCCAATCTCGCCGTGAAGGTAATGTTTCCATTTCAGCTTGAAAGGGGGGATTGTCTCCTCTGCTGTACGTGTGGGTGACGAGGTCGCCACCACCCAGCGGACAGAGGCTGCCGTGCAAAATAGAAAACCGGCAGGGCGGGCAAAGAGACGGGGGAAAGACTCTCGTCTGCCACAGCTGTGATAGTCTTTGGTTTGCTCAGTGGTGGTTCTGTGGAGAAACCTTCCAGGCCGGGAATCCCTTTCCCTGCCGTCTAAGCTGGCACCTTCCTTTCTGCCCCCTCATTCTCCGGCGTGCGACGAACCAGGTCTTGGCTCTCCATTCTTAGCAGTCAGGAATCAGATATTCCTGTCTTCCCGGCATCCTGTGGCGCAACCAGCAAAAATGGGTGCAAACATGCTGGGCAGGAACTGCCTTGGTGCCTCTGGTGCGTGGACACATGATGTGCACTGGAAGCAGACACCTTCCCCAAGGACAAATGGAGAGGAGGAAGGCGGTGCTCCGACTGAGGGCCCCGCAACAAGCTCGGGGAGCCAGTGAGGGGGCAGCATCCGTTTCCCCGAGGCCCTTGAGGGATAGATGAGTGGGAGCCCAACAGAACTGGTCTCAGGTCAGAGCCGGCGGCCGCACCCGGCACCGGATGCTGCTGTGTGTTTGGTTCTCATCAGGCCCTCCTGAAGAGTGGGTTGGAAGTGAATCTGGGCAGGGACTCTGGGGGCTATTTCCTTACAGTCCTGAGCAGTCGGGTTAGAACCGATAAAAGGAAGTCCTTCTTCACCCAAAGAGGGATTGACACATGGAATTCACTGCCGCAGGAGGTGGTGGCAGCTACAAGCATGGACGGCTTCAAGAGGGAATTAGATAAGCATATGGAGCAGAGGTCCACAACGTATAGATGGGAACTCTCAGGCTGGGGCAAATGATGCTCTGTCATCTTGGTGCTTGGGAGGGGGGGCAACAGTGGGAGGGCTTCTGGTGTCCTGGCCCCACTGCTATGCTTCCTGATGGCACCTGGTATTTTTGGCCACTGTGTGACACTTGTGGGCACTCAATGAAATTGCTGAGCAGTCGGGTTAGAACGGATAAGAGGAAGTTCTTCTTCACCCAAAGAGTGATTAACAGATGGAATTCACTGCCACAGGAAGTGGTGGCGGCTACAAGCATGGGCGGCTTCAAGAGGGAATTGGATAAACATATGGAGCAGAGGTCCACCAGTGGCTATTAGCCACAAGGTATAGATAGGAACTCTCCATCTGGGGCAAGGGATGCTCTGTATCCTTGGTGCTTGGGTGGGGGGGCAACAGTGGGAGGGCTTCCAGTGTCCTGACCCCACTGCTGGACCTCCTGATGGCACCTGGTATTTTTGGCCACTGGGTGACAGAGTGTTGGACTGGATGGACCATTGGCCTGATCCAACATTGGCTTCTCTTATGTTCTTACAAGAAATGTACTCACCCCCAGTGGAGTTTAGGATGTCCCACCCAGTTAACTCACAGAAGCAGCTCTTGCATCGAGACTGTCAGGGTCTAATTCTGTAAGAAACAAGCAGGTCCGTCAAGGGTTGGAGATCCTCTTGGTGGGCCTGGATGAAGGCTCAAAGGTGGGATTGAGCATGTATCTGTTGTGGGTGTGTGTAAAGCGCCATCAAGTTGCAGCTGACTTACGACAAACTCATAGGGGTTTTAAAGCAAGAGACTTTCAGAGGTAGTTTGCCATTGCCTGCCTTTGCATAGCAACCCTGGACTTCATTGTTGGTCTCCCATCCAAATACTGACCAGGGCCCACTCTGCTTAGCTTCCAAGATCTGATGAGATTAGGCTGGCCTGGGCCTTGCGGGTTGGGGGAGCTTGAACCTTATAGCAGAATAACAACATAAGAGAACATAAGAGAAGCCATGTTGGATCAGGCCAATGGCCCATCCAGTCCCA
>NW_015171507.1:982197-1016644 GCF_001447785.1 Gekko japonicus | reverse complement strand
AGCCCCACCCACCTCACAGGGTATCTGTTGTGGGGAGGGGAAGGGAAAGGAGTTTGTAAGCCACTCTGAGACTCCTTTGGCTAGTGAAGGGCAGGGTATAAATCCAATGTCTTCTCTTCTCCTTCTGTTCTATCACCCCGTTAAGTGTCTTTACGGTGCCAAAGACTTTTCTTGTTGATTTTTGCTGAACAGAGAGAACGTTCTGAAAATTGGAGGGTCAAAACATGGGGGGGGGGGGTATTTAACTTTGCCCTGTATCACACCAGTATCAAAACCATTAGTTTCTGCAAAATGGGAATGTTGAGTACTTCCTTACCTGCAGCCAGGACGAGATGGGCATAAAGCTTTGTGTACAAGAACAGTGGACATATTGAGGCATAGCAGCACCACCAAGAACCCTTGGAAAGGAAAAACCTGTATCTCTCCCCCACCCCCACCCCCCATGCAAGGTGCGAGATGCCATTCTCCCTTTGAGTTCCTTGCTGGGTTCAGGGTTCAGGCTCGCAGGGGCCGCAGCCTCAAGACATGCATCTTCCAAGCTAAATCTAAACACACACACACACCAACACACACTCCAAGTTGGAAGGAAGCAAGGAGCAAGCCACCTAATTTCTTTCCAGCAAAACCTCACACACTGGCTGGCTGGGGACCTGTGCTGTGCTGTCAGCATTACCCGGGATTGTGGGAACGGCGCACCTGCTCATCTTTTTACCCGCCACCAGCTTTGGATTCTGGAGCTCGCCCTTCCAACTTCTCGATTTTTTTTTTCCTGCAAAGACCTCTGCACTCCTATTCTGCACTCCAGTTTGGCGTAGCGGTTAAGTGCGCGGACTCTAACCTGGGAGAACCGGGTTTGATTCCCCACTCCTCCACATGCAGCTGCTGGTGTGACCTTGGGCAAGGCTTAGTTCTGTCAGAGCTGTTCTTGAAAAAGAGCCGTTTCTGTCAGAGCTCTCTCAGCCCCACCCACCTCACAGGGTGTCTGTTGTGGGGAGGGGGAGGGAAAGGAGTTTGTAAGCCGCTCTGAGACTCCCTTGGGTAGTGAAGGGCGGGGTATGAATCCAATCTCTTCTCTTCTTCCCCAGACTCCTGCTTACATCCACGCATTGCACACCCACTTCACCAGCTTAGGAAGCGGTAGCAGGCAGTGCTCCCTCTGAGCTGTGGAGTCCTGTGAGCAAAAATTCTACTTTCTGAGCTACTGGCATTAAAGCTGTGAGTGAGCGATTTGGCTACGGCATAAATTAGTTTGCCCTGGAGCCATCCTTCCTGCACTAAGGCAAAAATGTGTGAGCCGGAGGCTAAAAAACTGTGAGTTAGCTCACACTAACTCAGCTTAGAGGGAGCACTGGTAGCAGGAGGGGTTTTTTCCTCCCAGGTTCACTCTTGTCTGCTCCCCCCTCCCCCAGGAGAAAGAGAGGAACGCCCGGAGAAAAAAGAAAAAAAATCCCGCCGTCCAAAACGAGGAAGCAGCCTTCGCGCCCGCAGCTGAAGACGAGGAGATGGGGCAGGATGGCTCGGGCACCAGTGGCAATGAGGAAGAGACGGGGGGGGGGGAGGAAAGGGGATCCCCCCCCGGCCCCCCCCCCCCCCGAACAAAGGGGTCTTGGCCAGTTGGAGGTAGGCAAGTGAGGTAACCCTCAGCGCTGCCAGGTGAAATGGCACAAGAGGCGTTCTCTGTAACCTGGGAAATGTCACTGCCTCCACGCGTCTGCAAGGACAGTTCCCAGCGGGAGGGTGGGGGGGAGGAAGCGGGGGCACCCCGAGGACATGCGAGGGCGAAACTTTCACACAGTGCCAGAGATGCAGAAAAGTTGACATTTGGCCGCCCCGGGTTGGGCGAGTGCAGCAGAGAGCCAGTCTTGGCAACGTAAACTTTTGGGTTTGCATTGTGCTTGCAACGTTTTGCAGTGCATTTATTTTGGATGCGGGGCACCTGCTGGGAAGCCTGGCTATTTAAACAAGTATTCGGAGTAGCCGATGGTATAATTGGATCTTGCCTTTTAAATTCTGGGCCTTCTCGTTACCAGGGATCGTTCGATGCAGGTCTCACCTGCCATGAGCTGCCGTCAACCCAGGTCAAATGTCCTCACTTGATTCAGATTCCCAACTTGTTTTCTGCTTTTTGGAACAGTTTGACCCAAATTAATACACTGCAACTTCCTTGGGGAATGTATCTTTCTCTTCCTGGCCACAGCATGTTTGAGGGTTAAACGAGGCATGGTGTCTAGTTTACGTTTGTGGTGATTCCCACACCAGTGTGTTGTAGTGGATAGAATATCAGACTAGGACAGAGGTGTCGAACTCATTTGTCGCAAGGGCCAGATCTGACATAAATGTCACTTTGTGGGGCCGGGCCATGTGTGCCATAAAATGTAATGCCAGGTACCGGAGACATAAACTGTATAAAGGACAGCAGCTGGTAATCTAAGAGTTGGTGTATCCTCACTGCAAGGCCTCATGGGCTGGGAGGGGGGTGCCAAGGAAAACCCACGTGGGCAGACCGGAGAGCCAGCGGTGCTTTACTGGGCAGATGTTCCTCTGCTGCTTGACTGCTGCAGACGAGGTTGTTCCACCATGCTGAAGCCACAATCCGAGCGGCTTTGTCCATTCCCCCTCGAGCAGTCTCCTGTTCTCTCCCTTGTACCAGTGGCTCGTGGGCCACATAAGAGCCCTGGGCGGGCCGATTCCAGCCCCCGGGCCTTATGTTTGACACCCCTGGACTAGGATCTGGGCTATCCAGGTTTGAATCCCCACTCTGCCGCAGAAGATCGCTGGGTGACCTTTGGCCAGTCACGCGCTCTCATCCTAGCCTACTTCACTGGGTTGCTGTGAGGATAAAATGAAGGAGAGGAGAACAACCTAACCCACTTTGGCAGCATATAAGTGAAGTAAACAAATTTTGTCTCTGCTGCTGGTAACAGCAGCTACACCTGTCTAGCCCTCTTCTCTCTCGGCAACATCTGTGTGGGCTTCTTGTGTTGTGGTGTGTTAGAATGCCCTATCCTCCCCACCATCACCACCACAGCAGAGGAACGCACAGCATCGGAGTTGGTTTTTACACCCCGCCATTCTCTACCTTGAGGAGTCTCAAAGCGGCTTACAGTCGCCTTCCCTTTCTCTTTCCACAACGGGCACCTTATGTGGGAGGTGGGACCGAGGGCATCCTGAGAGAACCGTGACTGGCCCAGGGTCACCCAGCAGGCTTCCTGTGGAGGAGGAGTGGGGAATCAAACCCAGTTCTCCAGATTGGAGCCCGCCGCTCTTAACCTCACTACACCACGCTGGCTCTGATGTCATGACATAGGTAGATGCCACAAGATGATTTTGCAGAAGGAGTATCTAGAGGCAGTGGTGACATTTTGGGGTTGCAGAGCAGACACATTTTTCGTGTTCATAGCCACAGGAGTAAACAGCTTTAAAGGGGGATTAGATAGATTCATGGAGGATAAGCCTATCACTGGCTACTAGCCATGGTGACTGAAGGGAACCTCCACATTCAGAGGCAGTACTCCTCTGAATCCCAGAGCCAGGAGGCAACATCAGGGGAAGGCCTCGGCCTCTTTGCCCTCTTGTTGGCCATCCAGAGGAACCGGTTGGCCACTGTGTGAGACAGGAGGCTGGACTAGATGGACCGCTGGTCTGATCCAGCAGGACTCTTCTCATGTTTTTACGAAGGCCTTGGCCTCTGTGCCCTGTTGTTGGCCCTCCAGAGGAACTGATTGGCCACTGTGTGAGTCAGGAGGCTGGACTAGATGGACCACTGGTCTGATCCAGCAGGGCTCTTCTTGTGTTCTTAAGGGTCTTTTGGGTCACAGTAGCCACGGAACCTACAGGCCAATGAAATGAATAATGTGGTGGTATCGCCCTACTACAGTCAAGCTATTTTCATTTTTAACTGACACACAGAGGAATGAGACGGGGGGTGGGTGGGTGGGGGCAAGGGGGCAAAATGAAATTGTCAACCATAGCTATTTCTCAGTCGGGAGCAGAGCCAGCAAGCTCGGGGGAAATGCATGTAATTTATAACAGTCAGCCCGTTTAACTTCTACGGGAGAGATTTAATAACTTAGCAACCCCGCCCCACCCCTGGCTAATGGCGTGTGCAACCGGCAGTCTTTTCAAAGCCGTTTTGCCTCTTTACAAGGCGAATTCCAGGTAAATCTTCTCCGTCAGGGCGATCCGGTAGGGGAAAAATGCGAACCTTTAATTCTGATCAGGGCATCGCAACTGTGCTCCGATTTGAAGGACAGAGGCACCGTGAAGGGCGGCTTGCTTGACAGAGTTGGGAGCCTCCTAACGCTGCATCAGTTAAGTCAGGCGGCAAGGCACAGGGGGAGACCAACTTATCCGGAGCGGGCTATCGAACATAACAGCCCTTTGAGCCGAGATGGCCAAAATGCCACAGGAGGAGAAATGTCAGGTCAGCCTTCTGCCTCAGCTGTTTGTCGTTTGACATTTGGGAGGCATTTCAGCATAGTGAATACCACGGTGCGGTGTGTGTGTGTGTGTGTGTGTGTGTGTGTGTTTGGAAAGGCCTTGAGACAGTTTCATCACACCAGGGCTCCTGCAGCCTCTCTCGAATGATATTACTGGCTCTTCCTCCCGGCATGTCGCCAGTCTATATCTTTGTTCCACATCAGCTGGCCTCCCGCGCATCCCGTCCCTCCTGGAACTTTGTCGCATTGAAAAACAAGGAAGCTTTAATGTGGGGCCGAGCCCCCCAAACTTGGGCATTTTTCTCAGCCGAGGACACAAATGGGTAGATACGGTTCCGCCCCCCGCCCCACAGCAGAGTTGTGGTCAAACTCAACCCAGCCTAAATATTGTAAATTCCTTCCTCCTCGTCTGTTTTTGACACGGGTTGTGGTCACGGGCAGGGAGGGAGAGAGAGAGACTTTCACAGATTCGTGGCGAGTAAATAAACTTCCAGTGGTGCTCGGAATTTGGTTCGGGGAGCCAAAAATGTGAAATGCTTTTCGGTTTGCCCAAACTGCGCAGATATACAGTTCCTTTTTGAACCAGTCAAATTCTGACAGGTCCTCAGAAAACTCTTTGGTTCCTTTTGTGAGATCCGAATCTTAGGGGATTCGTGCCTGCCCACCAGCTTGCGAGTGATGTACCCTAATCCCCCCAGCGAACATATTTTGCGCCAAAACCCCCTAAGACTATGAATGCCTCACTCTGAATTCCCCGCACCTGGAAATGTCTGAATATATTGCAGAATGCAATGAGGTCATCCTACTCCACCGCCACCCCCAGCCCACAATTCTGGCTCCATGCCTCGGTTTCTCCTCCAGTTGTAACAACATTTATTTGAAGCCTCCATTTTAAAGCGCGCACACACATAAATTCGCTCCGCCGTCCTTTCAGTTCCTTTCTTGGATGGAGTCCCAGAGCCAGGGCGGGGCGAGGAACTCGGTCCCCTCCGCCCCACCAGCATGGATTTCAGACCTCCATGCGTGTGCCAAAAGGGATATATAAAGATACACACTATAAGCTTTTCTTCCGCTACGCCAAAAATTCCAGATTCTGCGCCAAGGCGGCACAGATTCTGCACTCGGAACAAACAAGGCAGGTAGAGTATATGGAAAAAATGCCCAACTGTGGGCCCAGTATGTATAGAACACCAAGTCCTTCAAAGCGTCAGCCTAATTCTGTGGGGGGGTGTTAACTCCCAAGTATCTCCCGAGTGGCTCGAGTAAAGTTTAAATGACCCAGACCTACAAGCAGGGGCCGACTGTGCCACATAATTTGAAAACCATCCTCCTGGGGGGGGGGGATGTCAATTCCATGATCACGAGGCTGGTCATCGAGCCCCCCGCCCCCCGGTTGAGATTTGGTCCTCCAAACAGTACACCGGCCACTATCATAGAAAAGGTTTTTACTGGGAAGCCATCTGAGCAAGGTGGCATGACACAAAGTTCCTGGCACGTTTTTCAGAGTAGCCATGTCGATCTGCAGTAGAACAGCTAGATTTGAGTCGAGGATCACCTCAGAGACCAACAGAATTTTCGGCTTTTGCGTGTCTATCTGACGATAGACAGATAGATAGATAGACAGATAGAGCTCCGGTGGCTCAAGTGGTTAAGACGCTGAACTGCAGGCTGTGGAAGGTCAGTAGTTCAGCAGTTCGAGACCCGGGTGCCGCATGATGGAGTGAGCTCCCGTCTCTAGTTCCAGCTCCTGCCAACCTAGCAGTTCGAAAGCAAGAAATTGCAAGTAGATAAATAGGTACCGCTTCGGTGGGAAGGTAACAGCATTCCGTGCGCCTTGGTGTTTAGTCATGCCGGCCACATGACCACGGAAATGTCTTCGGACAGCGCTGGCTCTTCGGCTTTGAAACGGAGATGAGCACCGCAACCCTAGAGTCGGATTCGACTGGCTTTCGAGCAAGGGAACCTTTACCTTCACCTTTACTATCTGACGAAGGGAACTTTCGGCTCTCGAAAACTCATATCCTGACAACCTTGTTGGCCTGTAAGGTGCTATTGGACTCAAATCTGACACGTTTTCCGTGTCGCTGAAAAGGTTCTTTAGAAAGAACCCAAACTGGAGAAAACTCCTGTGAGCAGGGTTCCCTCTAAGCTGAGTTAGTGTGAGCAAGCTCACGGTTTTTTAGCCTCCGACTCACACATTTTTGTCTCAGCTCAGGAAGGATGGCTCCAGAGCAAACTAATTTATACAGCAGCCAAATCATTCCCTCACAACTTTAATGCCGGTAGCTCACAAAGTAGAATTTTTCCTCACAGGACTCCAAAGCTTAGAGGGAGCATTGCCTGTGAGTAGAAATGTCATGTAGCCTAGACGTGATAATGATGCCATGTGAGCAGCCCTTTATGAGAAGACAGTGTGAGTTTTTACAGAAATGGGGGGGGGTATTTAGCAAGGAGTTGGGTAAAGATCCTGCCATGATTGTGGAGATTTTTTCCCCCCTGTCTTCCTCGCTCTACTTATTTTTATCCACTAGGCCCTCTCTCTGTAGTTGCCTGTTATTGGTGGTATAGCCCCCGTTTCTAGCCATAGTTGGCTGACAGTTCTCTTTCTACCTGAGTAAAATGTTTCTCATCTTCCCCTATCTAAATAAAATATGGCCTCCCTCACAGCCTTTCTCTTAAGACCATACATTTTTGAAAAGCGAACGGGAGGCGTATGCTTCAAACATTGTGCTCAGGGACTGGGGGGGGGGGGAGAATGAGACTTTCAACTTTAAAATAGTATTGTGAACTGTAAGGAATTATTTACTGCCAGGTTTTGAGTTCTGTCCTGTCCCCCATTCAGGCTATATTGATTCATTTCTTATTTCGTATGCTGTCCTTTCCCCCAAAGAGCTCGGGCCCGTCTACATGAATAAAAACAGCTTAGGATTTGCATGAACCGCAGCCATGTTGGGGCGGTATATTTATCAATTTTGCATGGCGCCCTCTTTATTAACTTTTAGACAGCAGGCCAAGCCTATTCTGCTTACCCATGCTTTTAATCAATATCTAATACTGGCTATTACCTGTTTCTTTTAATTATGTATTGTGTTTTTATTGCTGCATTTATTTATTGTTTCTTCAAATTGATTTTGTGCGGTTTATAGCTTTCGTCAGTCACCCTGAGAGCCCTTTTATTAAGAAGACAGAGTTCCTAAATAAATAAATCAAAAGTCTCCATGAGGCAGCTCCCATATTGCTCATGGAAAGTGCGGTGCCATCCTGCGCGAATTATACCCTTGTATATCCATTGACTTCATCTCTGCCTTTTTAATTTGCAGTTGGTTCAAAGTTTCTGTAATTCCCCCCCCCCCCCGCGCCCCTCTCGCTCTAGATCTTCTAGATATTTTTTTAAAATCTGTTTTACAGTGTTTTAAGTTCGCATTTAGGTGGGCACCCGTGCTGGTCCGAAGCAACAGAACAAAGTTTGAGTCCAGTAGCACCTTTAAGACCAACCAAGATTAATTCCGGGTATCAGCTTCCGTACACGAAATCAAACTTGGTTGGTCTTAAAGGTGGCCACTGGACTCAAACTTTGTTTTAATGTCACATGGCGAGCTGCCTTGCGTGTCACTTTCAGTGGCAGGAAGGTGGGAGATAAGTCTTCTGAATAAAATAAATGACAGAAAATATCTTGGTACCCTGAAGTGGACGTTTTAGGTAGCAGCACCCCTTCCCCCACTTACACACAGATATAATATTTATATATTTATTTATATAATATATATATCTATATATCTAATAGCCAAGGTGCCCCCTGCGTGCGGATATCTAAAGCTGCACATCGGAGGCACCAGTCCTGTAGCTACATTGGGGCATCTTTGGGCTAGGCCCCCCAACTTACTGCCCCCCAACTTTCCATCCAGGCCAAGGCCCCTGAGCAGCGGCGGGTGCAGGGAAGGAGATGGGTATTCCTTTAATTCAATCAGTTAGTGCCCCCTAAGAAGTTTGGTGTAGTGGTTAAGTGTGCGGTATGGCCGTGGCCCCGCCCCCAGCGTGCCCGGTGTGGCCGCGTCACTTCCGGGTGATGCGCACGTTGAGGAGGAGTTCCCCCTGGGGCCCGATTTGACGGCGCCGGGGAACGGGCCTCTGGGGCAGAGGTTTCCCTGCCCCCCGGGGGGACTTGGGATCCCTAGCGGGGAGGGGGGAAGGGGAGAAGGCTCACCTGCGGCTGCTTCCTTCTCCACATGGAGCTCCCCCCGCGAGTATCGCGGGTTCCCCTTATTGTAATATATATAATATTTATATAAATGACGCTTTGGCAACATTTAACAGTGCTCCAAATCATCTGTCTGAGGAGTTCACTTCACTCAGGCTGAATGACAGAGCTTTCTCTAGACAGATAGACAGACAGGCAGACAGACATTAAATGCCAAGCATTTTAAATTCTTTTTGTTTTGTTGTTAATTTATTGTGCAAATTTTCAGTTTTTATCAATAGCTACTGGGGGGGGGGGCTTTTTGGCCAAAAGACGATGCAAAAGCAATGAAGAAATTTTGAGAGCCACTTCACACAGCAGCTAATGCAAGAGCCCCATACCTTGTAAGATCTGAGGCAGATCCCCTGGGGGAGACCATTTTATTTCGCTCCTAAACTGACTCTGGTTTTCATTGTTCAGGCCCTAAGTAAATATACATACACATTTACTGTCCAGCTGTGAGATAATTTTTTTTTTTTTTAATCCCCAAGTGTGCATTGGTCTCTTCCCCCTCAAGGTTTTGTGTGTGGAATGAACGACACTTCCATTTTAGGAGAACCTTGGCTTTCTAGACAATTCTGCTCTTTTAATGATTAACCTGCCCTGAAACTCTTGTTAGGATTGGAAAGGGATGGAGGAGTTGGTTCTTTTATTCTTACTGACCCTGACCTGCCTTCCTCTTCACTTTGGCCACAGTAAAAAAAAACACAACGGTGTTTTTTGAGGGGGGAGATCTCTGGATTTCTTCACAGATGGGCTGACTGGGAGGGTTTTTGGCAAACGGCAGAAACACTGCCGTGCTTGAGGTACGAACAGGGAGGCTGGATTGTTTTTCTCATCTTTATTTTTTTTTTTAATGGGAAAGACCTTTATCTCTAGGCAGAACTGAGGAAGATTCCTCAGAACAGCCTGGATGAAGTTTAAAGAGAGAGAGAGAGGGAGACATTTTAGGGGTGTTTTTTTAAAATAAGTTCCACGGAATCAAAATAAGCAGATGGTCCCCACCTGCCTGCCTTCGGACCTGTGCATCTAATTTTCGAAGTCTTTCCGTTTGAAATCCAAACCCTTCAGAGGGAATCAGGAAATATGTGATGAATATTGAATGCACTTCTCTCTGCTGTGGTAACTGGGGTAAAAACCGAGATGACGGGGCCACCACTGAGGCAGGGTGCCCTGTGGTACCAATATGGAGCGATGGGTAGGAGAGAGATGCTCTGAATAAGTAAAGGCCTTCTTAGCACCATGACACAGCCTCCCTCAGTATTGTTAAACGGAGGCTAGCCCATTTTCATATCTATTTTTGAAATGTGGGCCGTCTGTTATTTTCCTCCCGCCTCTCCTCGAAGGAGGTTAGAGTGGTGCAAGTGAGTCTGCCCTCCTTTTTTATCCTCAACGCCGTCCTGTGAGGAACGTTAACCCGAGAGGTTTATAAGATTATGCATTGGGATAGAGCAGGTAGAGAAAGAGGTCCTTTTCTCCCTTTTCTCACAATACAAGAACTCGTGGGCACTCCATGAAATTGGTGAGCGGTCGGGTTAGAACAGATAAAAGGAAGTACTTCTTCACCCGAAGAGTGATTAATACATGGAATTCACTGCCACAGGAGGTGGCTACAAGAATGGACGGCTTAAAGAGGGAATTAGATAAGCACAAAAAGGGGGACTCGCGGTACTCGCGGGGGGGGGGATGCTCCACGGGAGAAGCGGCCGCAGGTGAGCCTTCTCTCTTGTCCCCTCCCAAATCCCCAGCACCCACGGTGAGGCCTGACCTCAGCCTGCCAAGCTTCCCCCTCCCCTAGCAGCGGCGGCGTCTCGCTGGCCCGCCGAACGTCCCTCCCCCGGCGGTGGCGCTTCGCCGGCCCGCCGAGCTTTCCCCCTTCCCCCTGGTATTTTTGGCCACTGTGTGACAGAGTGTTGGACTGGATAGGCCATTGGCCTGATCCAACATTGGCTTCTCTTATGTTCTTATAAGAGGGAATCGGATAAGCATATGGAGCAGAGGTCCATCGGTGGCTATTAGCCACAAGGTATAGATGGGAACTCTCAGGCTGGGGCAAGGGATGCTCTGTATTCTTGGTGCTTGGGGGGGGGGGCAACAGTGGGAGGGCTTCTAGTGTCCTGGCCCCACTGCTGGACCTCCTGATGGCACCTGGTGTTTTTGGCCCCTGTGTGACAGAGTGTTGGACTGGATGGGCCATTGGCCTGATCCAGCATTCTCTTCTCTTATGTTTTTATGAGAGAGCGCGACTGGCCCCAAATCACCCACTGAACTTTGCAATCAAGTGATGATTTGAACCTGGTTCTCCCCAGTCCGGAATACTGACCAGAAAACCACACTACCTCATGTGCTCCACAGGTCCAAAATATAAAAGGCAGCCCCTGCACAAACAGTGGGTCAAGCTCAGTATTGTTGTTGCTCTTGTTTTTCCAGTTTTACTGATTTTGCTAGGAAGCCCTTCTGGGAGCCTCGGTACAGAGAGGGCAGAATTATTTTAAACAGGTACAGAACCGTTTATTAAGTTCTGCCTAGACTTGTTAGTTGTGAGAAAGTCAGCGCTTGCGCAGTGCATGCCAGGTGCTTTGAGATGCAACATTAAAACATTAGGATCTGGGAGGCCCAGATTTGAATCCGACTCTGCCATAGAAGTCTGCTGGGCGACCTTGGGCCAATCACATTCTCTCAGCCAAACCTACCTCACAAGGTTGTTGTGAGGATAAACTGGAGGAGAGAATGACGTAAGGCACTTTGAGTCCCCACGGGCAAGAAAAAGCTGGATATAAATGAAATAAATTAAAAATAAGAATTAAATAAAGTGATTGTGATCACAGGAGGAGACAAGGAAAAAATTTATTCTGGATTCATTAGCATGGATTAGAAGTGCGACTTTCTGGAGAAGGCACCAATGAATTTAGTCCTTCCTAAATATATTGCATAACTAATTGTTTCCCGTATTACTAAAACTTCACTCTGTATTTAAGTTCTCATGTCATTCCCAAGTACATTGTATAGGAAAGGTTCTGTTTAGAGTTGATTTACCTGATTTGATTTTTGACTGACCACTTCAAAAGAAAAGTGTATGGGAAATATGTGTCAAACAATGTGTTTATAACAGGAAAACGAAGTAGTGTATACTGCTAACCAATGTGCCCTCTAAGCTGTGGGGTCTTGTGAGCAAAAATTCTACTTTGTGAGCTACTGGCATTTAAGTTGTGAGCAGATGATTTGGCTGCTGCATCAATTAGTTTGCTCTGGAGCCTCCCCATCCTTCCTGAGCTGAGACAAAAATGTGTGAGCCGGAGGCTAAAAAACTGTGAGCTAGCTCACACTAACTCAGCTTAGAGGGAACACTGAGTGGGGTACAACTCCACAGAGTCCTCCAGGCAGTGGCACCCACTTCTGCAGCCTGGAGGCCAATGCTCCCTCTAAGCTGTGGAGTCTTGTGAGCAAAAATTCGACTTTGTGAGCTACTGGCATTAAAGTTGTGAGCGAGCAGTTTGGCTGCTGCATCAATTAGTTTGCTCTGGAGCCCCATCCTTCCTGAGCTAAGACAAAAATGTGTGAGCCGGAGGCTGAAAAACTGTGAGCTAGCTCACACTAACTCAGCTTAGAGGGAACACTGCTGCTAACCCTTTTAAACTGAAACTAAGATGTTTAGGGACATTGTGAGGTTTCTGGCATTGGAATAGTCCATATTTATGCTGTAGAGTGGCCTAAAAATACTAGAAACACAGGAATACTCAGAATTAAACAGAAATGCTCTTGTCTGGGCTTAACTGCCCAGCGCTAAATAATGCATTCCCAGTTCACTTTGCAGTAAAATCTAATCTTTTTGAGGGGTCTGGAAGGGGCTTTCTCCGCTCTATGTATTACTGCTTGCACATGATAAATGATACCAAACCGTATGAACAGAAAATCTGTAGGCTTTTTTTTTTAATTTAATTCCAGTTGCAGTAAATAACAGCTCCGACACAGAGAGTCTTCCTTCTCCCAGACCAGAAGCCAAAGAAAACACAGAAAATGGGCCCAAACCAACCCCTGAATCCAGAAACGATGCCGAGGAGCCACCTGCAGTCAAGATGGAGGACGCCCCTAGTTCCCCAGCGGCCAATCCCACGCCCCCCACCACCCAGTCGCCTGAGGAGGCATCCGCCGAGCCGGCCTGCGCTGAAGAGAAGCCACAGGAGGAACTAACGGTGGATGTGGTAAAAACCGAGGAGCCAGAGGAGAAGCCCAAGAGCCCAGAGCCAAGCCAGGGTGACATCAAAATGGAGGAAGAAGGGGAGGAGTCCCAGGACAAAGACAAGGGGGACGACACGCAGACGGAGGAGAGCCACAGCAGCAACAACAGCGTGGCCGTGGGGAGTGAGGGGGCACCCAAGGCTGAAAAGGAGAACCACAAAACCGGGAAAACGGGAGGGGCCAATCCTGACAGCGACTCCAGTGCCACGTGTAGCGCAGATGAGATGGATGAACATGAGGCTCCAGACAAAAACAAGTAAGTGAGGAGGAGGGCCCGTCGAGCGGGAAATCTTGCAGCAGGGTAGGATCCTGTGCAAATCACAGATGTATTGTAAAACTCCCAGGCGCTTAGTTTCCTGGGCACCTAAAATGTTGGGACCTTTGGGGAAAAATTTTTTTCCCAGCAACGGACAGAGGGACAGTCATTGAATTGCTGACTGATTTGGCAGGGATGGGAGTATACCTGACCGCTGACAGCAGGTGAAGGGATTCCAGATGTATGACCTTATGGCTCACAAGTGCACCACTGGGAATGGTTTGTCCGGGGAGGGTGGGGAGGCACCAGACAAGGCAGGTGGTTCTGTGTGTGTGAGTCTATAATCTGGGCTTTGTGAGCCTCTGATTCCACCCTCCAGAAATGTGTTTGGCCAGAAACATCCAATTACACCGTTCTGCATAAATAGTCGTGTCTGCATTGCTTAGATATGCGTGCTTTTGTCTCACCGCTGTTCAGGCTTTCAAATAATTTGGGAAATGTTTTTTTGGCAGGGGAGCGCGTGGCAGAGGGGAACTGTGGGAAGGGAAGCCTTGGGTATGCATCTGAGTTTTTCCACCACACGGATGAGGGCTAGAACCTTAGCCACCAGAGTCCCCTCGCACCTAGCAATGCAGGCACAAGCTCTGCATTTTGCTGTTAAGACACCAGGCCGCATTTCCTGCCGGAGGAAGGACAGAGTGTAGCTTCCCGAATTTCCCTGGGCAGCAAGGGGAATCCTGCGGATGGACAACATTCCTCAGACCAATGGCTTAAAAAGAAAAGGCTGACTTTTATTGCCCCGCTGTCCTCAGTGGGGTTTTGCACCTGCCTAATGATTTGTAGTGTCCTGACTCTTGCCAGTGTTGTGTTGCCTGTGACAGTAATTGAAAGGGCAGCTTTATGGGCCCTGGTGCTTAGACTGTTTGGGATCGATGCCCGTTGTCAGGGGTTAAAGGAGGTCATATGCCGCAATACGGTCACATCCCATACCGGTGGCCCGTTCTTGATGAGGACAACAGTCTGCTTTCTCTGGGTGACAGGTGATTTGTGGTGTAGTGCACAGCCTCGGTCAATTTCATTAAGTGCCTCTTGGATCCATACTCCTGTAGGGCCGTTCATCAAGCAGTGGGGTCGACCACTCTCATGGGGGCGGGGTGTGTGGAGAGGAAAACACAAGAGCTCAGGTTCATCGGGGTCACAAATTGTTCCTCGTAGTGGAAGCCAGCCAGATATAAAACAAACGATAGAGAAGAATGTGTTTTCGAAGTTGCGGCAGGGTTAGCGACTCTTCTGCGTTCTTAGGCGCTCTTCCTTATAGGGCTGGGGAGACCCTTCTAGACCAGGGGTCCTCGGCCTTTTTGAGCCTGTGGGCACCTTTTGAACTCTGACACAGGGAGACGGACGCAGCTACAAAACGGCCGCTGTGGGCGGTAGAGCCACGCACAACATATACAGAGGAAGGCCAGGTACAGGGGAGAGGAGGGGTTTTAAAAAGAAGAAGAGGAGGAGGAGGAGGAGATTGGATTTACACCCTGCCCTTCACTACCCAAAGGAGTCTCAGAGTGGCTTACAAACTCCTTTCCCTTCCTCTCTCCACAACAGACACCATGTGAGGTAGGCGGGGCTGAGAGAGCTCTTTCGAGAACTGCTCTTGAGAGAACAGCTCTGCGAGAACTTGTGGCTGACCCAAGGTCACACCAGCAGTTGCAAGTGGAGGAGTGGGTCAAACCCAATTCTCCCAAATCAGAGTCTGCGCTCCTAACCACTACATCAAACTGTCTCCGGGAATGAGTGATAGAGAGAACAAAACCAACATTGTGGTGGCAGCTACCACCAAAGCAACGTTGTTTTAATCTGCACAGCCCATCAGATCTATAAGGGCTGATCAGAAGCCCTCCTTGGTTGGAACCGCATCCGGCCCCACCCACTGCCTGAAAACACTTGGCCAAGGTGTCGGCGGGGACCATTGGCACCCGCGGACACAGCGTCGGGGAACCTCGTTCTAGACTTCGTGACTGTACAGAGAAGCTACAGAGAGGAAATTTGAAAAAAGAATGATTCGGATATGCTGAATCAATCTGGAATTAGTGGAGGCTGGGAGGCCACCAAACTCTTGACCATCCCCGGGCAAGGGATCTGCTTTCTTGGATTCCAGCCTGATTAGTTTCTGTAAGAAGCCACCTCAGCCCCGTGCCTTTTGATCACGTGACGCTGAACTGCAGGCTGTGGAAGGTCAGTAGTTCAGGAGTTCAAGACCCGGGTGCCACAAGATGGGGTGAGCTCCTGTCTCTAGTTCCAGCTCCTGCCAACCTAGCAGTTCGAAAGCAAGAAATTGCAAGTAGATAAATAGGGACCACTTCGGTGGGAAGGTAACAGCGTTCCGTGCGGCTTGGTGTTTAGTCATGCCGGCCACATGACCACGGAAACGTCTTCGGACAGCACTGGCTCTTCGGCTTTGAAACGGCGATGAGCACCGCAACCCTAGAGTCGGATTCGACTGGCTTTCGAGCAAGGGAACCTTTACATTTACCTTGGTGTAGTGGTGAAGTGCACAGACTCTAATCTGGGAGAACCGGTTTGATTCCCCACTCCCTCCACTTGCAGCTGCTGGATGACCTTGGGCAAGCTATAGTTCTGACAAGAGCTGTTCTCTCAAGGGCCGTTCTTGAAAGAGCTCTCTCAGCCCCACCTACCTCACAGGGTGTCTCTTGTGGGGAGGGGAAGGGAAAGGAGATGGTAAGTTGCTCTGAGATTCTGAGTGAAGGGCGGGGTATAAATCCCTCCCCTTCCTCCTCCTGCTCTTCTTCTCCTCCTCCTCCTCTCTCTTTCTCTCTCCCCCCAGCTCTGTGCTGGCGGCTATATTGCATCACCACATTGATCTTCCAGAGTGCTTTGGCCCCCTGTAGGTCTAGTGTCCCGCCTTCTCTGGCTGTTGGATTCTGTGCTTCTGGGACCCTTTGTTGGTCATCCCTTTATCAGAGGTGCTATAACTTGGGAGGGCCGAGACTTAGTAGCTACGCATCTCCTTTGCATGCAGAAGGACCCAGGTTCAGTCCCTGGCATCTCCAGTAAAGAAGACTGAGGAAGGCGATGAGAGAGACCTAGACTTAAAACCCTGGGTAGCCAGTCAGAGGAGACCAGTCTGACCTAGATAGATGAATGATCCAACTCTGTACAAGGTAGCTTCACGTGTGCAGCTCTTGCCTTCCTGGTGCAGTCCTTGATTCCTTGTACAGTAGACCCCAACCATTCACCAGGATGTGGTGTAGTGGGCAGAATGCCCAACTAGGATCTGGGAGACCCAGGTTCAAATCCCCACTCTGCCATGGAAGTTTGCTGGGTGAACTTTGGCCAGTCACGCACTCTCAGCCTAACCAGCTTCACAGGGTTGTTAAAATGGAGGAGCGGACAACAACCTAAGCCGCTTTGGGTCCCCGTTGGTGAGAAAGGCGGAGTGTTAATGAAGTAAATGAATAAATCTCCAGGATCACTGTGAATGGTGAAATCTGCAAATGCTGGGAGGCAGGATACTGCTGCCTCCCAATAGTTTTCTTTTTAAATCGTAACTTCTTGCAACAATTACGATGATGGCAGGAGTAAAAATGGGCTAGAGTCAGTATCACACGATCAGGTCGTGGAATGCAAATAAGTGTAAAGAAAAACGTCCTGCTGGATCAGGCCATGGATCTGTCTAGTATAGCATCCTGTTTCCTAGAGGTGTCCGGCTGGACAAAGTCCAGCCAGATTCCTCAGAGAAGCCCACAAGAGAGCGGGGCACAGAGGCCTTCCACTTGGTTTGCTCCGAGCACTGGCCGGGTGCTCTTTTGTTGTTCAGTCGCACAGTCGAGTCCGACTCTTCGCAACCCCATGGACCAGGTCACGCCAGGCCCTCCTGTCTTCTGCTGTCCTCTGAAGTTGGCTCAACTTCACGTTCGTTGCATTGATAACACTGTCTAACCATCTCATCCTTTGCCGTCCCCGTCTTCTTTGCCCTTCAATCTTTCCCAGCATCAGGGTCTTCTCCAGTGAGTGCTCCCTTCTCATTTGGTGGCCTATTTGGTGCTCTATCTCGCCATAAAAGTTCCGTCTAGCCGTCACGGCTTATGGCTTTTGATAAACGTGTCCTGTTGTTCGGCTCCGGGGTAGGAGAGTGGCCGAGCACCCGCGCTCATCAACCATTCTCCATACCTTTCAAGGCGAATTAGAATAAGAGCGTGAAACCTGCTAAGAAAGGCGCAGCGCAAGCGTTGCATGTTTTATCTCTGCTGCGGACATGCCCTGAAGATTTGGAGGGGGGGGCTGGAGCATAGTTTGGAGGAATGGTGTGCGGGGAGTCCTCCCCTGGCGTCCTTCCATCGCTCTGGAAGTCTCGGTGGCTACTGCCAAGCCGGAGCAAAGGTAATAACAGCTTTTTAACTTCCCGGGGTTTTTTTCCTAAAGGAGTCCCCAAAGATAATTATCTTTGCATATATATTTTATAAAGGTTGCTGGCAGAGCGAGGAATGAAAGTTCAGCGGTAGGTCGCGCTAAATATAAATGAGCGCACGAGGCCAGCCCGTACAGACATAAGTTAACTGTTGTCAGTTCATAGCTGAGGGAGAAGAGAGTGTGTTAGGTGGTAAGAGTGAGCGAGAGTGCCAGCCAGAAACCTTATCTTCTTCACCGGGTGGCCTGAAGCCGCCAGGGACAACTTTGGAAGTTGAACCTGTTACCCTCCTCCTCCTCCTCCCTCGGCTCCCAAAGCCTCGTGTTCATGCCCCCGTTCACCTGAAGAGGATTCCCCCCTCCCCAGTTTGTTGCAGACTGAGAGGAGCTTGGACTGGGACTTGATTTACCTGTGCAGGCTTTGACCTAGTGGGATGGGCTCCTCTACTTCAGGCTGCAGATGTAGTACATAAGAACATAAGAGAAGCCAATGTTGATCAGGCCAGTGGCCCCTCCAGTCCAACACTCTGTCACACAGTGGCCAGAAATACCAGGTGCCATCAGGAGGTCCATCAGTGGGGCCAGGACACTAGAAGCCCCTCCCACTGTTCCCCCCCCCCAGGCTCCCAAAGTACAGAGCATCCCTTGCCCCAGACCGACAGCTCCTCACTATACCTTGTGACCAATAGCCACTGATGGACCTCTGCTCCAGATGTTTACCTAATTCCTTCTTGACGCCGTCCATGCTTGTAGCCGCCACCACCTCCGGTGGCAGTGGATTCCATGTGTTAATCACTCTTTGGGTGAAGAAGGACTTCCTCTTATCTGTTCTAACCTGGCTGCTCAGCAATTTCACTGAGTGCCCACGAGTTCTTGTATTGTGAGAAAGGGAGAAAAGTACCTCTTTCCCTCATTCTAGTTGCCCTTTTCTGCACTTTTTCCAATGCTATCATATCCTTTTTGAGGTGTGGTGAACACAACTGTACACAGTATTCCAAACGAGGTTGCACCATTATGATACTGGCTGATTTGCTTTCAATTCCCTTCCTAATAATCCCCAGCATAACGTTGGCCTTTTTTATTGCAGTCGCACACTGTCTCAACATTTTCATTGAGTTATCTACTACGACTCCAAGATCTCTCTCTTGGTCAGTCTCTGCCAGTTCAGACCCCATCAATGTGTATTTATATTTAGGATTTGTGGCTCCAGTGTGCATCACCTTGCACGTGGCCACATTGAACCCCATTTGCCACGTTGACGCCCACTCGCCCATCCTCGACAGATCCCTTTGGAGTGCCTCACAATCCTCCCTGGTTCTCACCACCCTGAACAACTTTGTGTCATCTGCAAATTTAGCCACTTCACTGCTTTCTCCCAACTCCAAATCATTAATAAACAAGTTAAAAAGCATTGGACCGAGTACCACGTTTTGAAATGCTCCCCGGTGTTCGAGACACCCTCCGAGTCGAAAGCCAGCAAAACAAATTGAGAAGGAGGAACCGTTCTCCCAACTGTGCCAGTTCTCTGTTTGCATGGAGTTTTCCCTTTGTAAAAGAATATATTCAGAAACCCACCGTGAGAACATTAAGAAGAGCCCTGCTGGATCAGACCATCGGTCTGTCTAGTCCGGCATCCTGCTTCACCCCTCCAGTCTGAAATGACCATCCCAGGGCCTTGGTACATCATTCTCCTCCATGAGTGAACTCAGTGAGACGGTACTGAAAGAACCCCTCTCGAGCCTCCAAGAAGATCTCAAAAGCTCAAGAGTCCTGACATTGTCCTCGGTGCTTTAACAAAATTCTCCAACCCTTGGTTGGTTATCCCACGTTGAAAACAGAGGCAACGAGCAAGTCCTTGGGTATCTAGGAGCTCCCCTCCCGACTTTTCATTGACCTGCAAACGGAGATATTTCCCCCCTATCTTATAAATAAAACAAGCGTGGATTGAAAAAGGCCCAGTAGCGATGACCTGCGATGCCACTCAAGCCGGGACTTGCCCCTGTGCAGAGGGTTCGAGCCGACAGGGTTGCAGGCCTCACTGAGGCGATGGAAAGGACTTCAGACCTTTGGTAGCTGTGCTGAAGCATTGGCAGGATTGTAGATGACTGTGACGTTGTGGTCCTTCCACCGGGACCGCTTCTGCACTCAAAAACCCAACACTGGAGACAGGTCAGGATCTAAGCAGACCCCTTCGGTGTACCTCACCCCAACGTCTTCTCAGGTTACCTCTCCTCAACTACCAGTTAGTTCTAAAGCCCAGCCTCACATCCTCCTCTTGGCTTATTTTAGCAAGTTGTTTCACTGCCTATAAATTTTGAGGTCGCTCCCTGTTCAGGGAGACAAACAAGCATGGCCCAGCCACGTGAAGGGAATAAAATCCGTATCTGCCTTGTTGATCCCTTCCCTGCCGCGTCTCCGAATCAGTCTCGAAGACATCCCCTAGATACAAGCAGGAAATGAGCAAAAATCCACATGGTCTTCAGCCCCCGGGCACACCTGAGACTCCAGCTTGCTCAGACGCCATCAGGGAGCTGCTCCCAGGGAGCGGAATCTATTCCGAGAATACGCCTCCCCTCGCAGATTTTTGGCTCTTCGAAAGAGGAGCTGTGAGGAGTTGCTGGGAACTGGACTCGCTGGTCAGATAGCATCTCGTCCTTAAGAGTCTGTCCTCAGTTCACTCCACATCACACAGAAAACCGTTACGGTCGCATAGTTATTTATTGGGGAGAATATTATCTCCCACTCTCTTCCTGGTTTTCCTGCCCTCCAGTCTAGCATCCCGGTAACTCTGTGAGGTAGGTTTGAATGTTCCCTCTTAAGCTGAGTCAGTGTGAGCTAGCCCACAGTTTTTTAGCCTCCGGCTCACAGATGTTTGTCTTCGCTCAGGAAGGAGGGCTCCAGAGAGCAATCTAATTCACGCGGCAGCCAAATGGCTCCGCTCACAACTTCAATGCCAGCGGCTCACAAAGTAGAATTTTTGCTCACAAAACCCCACCGCTTAGAGGGAGCATTGGTCATACTATGAGCTGGCAAATGGGCTGAGGTCACCCAGCGAGTTTCTTGACAAAACGAGGATTGGAACCTGTCCTGGTTTGACAGCTTCACCACGCCGCCTTCCACGTTCATACCTCCTTCTGGGGATTCCGTACACAGTCCGTCAGCCTGTGCTAGCCCCTGTCTCATCTGTCAGGTATGGGGGACTCCAGTGGGGTGGGCTGATAGCTCAGTCTCCAGTAGGATGTTGGCCATGGTCATGGGGCAGTCCATCTCTGCTTTTCAGGGGAAGCAGAGGAGGGCTTTCCTAACCATCCAGTTCGACGCCAAAGCACTGCCTTGTTTACTGAAGAGGCACCTTGTTTCCTGCATTACTGCCCTGTAAGAAGAGGCGCAAGAATTAGTCTGTATATGACACCGCCAGAAGCACTGCCTTGTTTACTGAAGAGGCACCCTGTTTCTTACTGCCCTGTAAGAAGAGGTGCAAGAATTAGTCTGTATATGACACTGCCAGGTACCGAAACAGACCCTTGGTCCATCAAGGTTGGTATTGTCTACTCAGACTGGCGGCGGCTCTCGAGAGTCTCGGGTGGAGGTCTTTCACATCGTCTTCTATCAGATCCCGAGGATTGAACCTGGGACCTTCTACATGCTGAGCAGATGCTCCAGCCAAAGCCACATCCCCAAGAGACTGGATGTTCAAATTGGAGCAGGGGGAGAGGTGGGAGTAATTTTTGTAATTTGCCATGACTAGACGCTTTGTTAGGGCCGTGGTGGCTTGGAGGTTAAAACGCTGAGCTGCAGACCGGAAGGTCGGTAACTGAGCAGTTTGAGACCCGAGTGTGCCGCATGACGGAGTGAGCTCCCGTCTCTGGCCCCAGCTCCTGCCAACCTAGCAGTTTGAAAGCAAGACATTGCAAGTAGATAAAGAGGTACCGCTTTGGTGGGAAGGTAACAGCGTTCCGTGCACCTCGGTGTTTAGGTTAGTCATGCCGGCCCAATGACCATGGGAACGCCTTCGGACAGCGCTGGCTCTTCAGCTTGGAGACGGAGATGAGCACCACCCCCTAGAGTTGGATTGGACTGGCTTTCAAGCAAGGGAAACCTTTACCTTTAGATGTTTTTGTGCCTTACATAGGATGACCTACTCATGGATCTTGTTTCAGAGGGTATCCGTGTCGGACTGCAGTAGAACATCCAGGTTCAAGTCCAGTCGCAGCGTAGAGACTGACAAGATTCTTGGGGTATAAGCTTTTGAGAGCCAGGACTCCATTCTTGGATCTTGTGTGTTTCCCACAGGGGAATGAATCCTACCTAGGCCATTAAGAGTACCTGGAGGAGGCTCTGGACTCAGGAAGTAATCTGGTTCCATGCCTCTGGCTTCTGCCAGCCGTGTGAATATCAATTGCGTCTGTTGAATAATATCTCACTTATTTATCTCTGCTGCTTCCGCAAATGTGGGTATTGATGACCCTTGCCAAATAATATTGATCCTGTCTAGCTTCTGTATCGACCAGCCAGTTTCCTGCTCCTGAGAGGTCAAGTAAAAGAACTCAGAAGAACGTAAGGCGCTGCAGATTAGGGCAGACTTTGCAGCTAGGGTCACCAGATGGAAAGGGGGAAGGTTCAGCTATGCCTCAGTTCTCCTTTCTCCCACACAAGTGAACGGTCGGCATTTACTCCTACGGGGGAAGCGATAAAACAGCACACTTGGGGCAGGGTGGCCCTTCCTTCTAGGGATTCTGTAAGGGATGCGCCACCACCCTGCCCAGAGGTGTGTGCAGTAGGCGATCCCTTTGTGTCTACGTGCCCCACCCTTGTCACAATGATGGGGCGTTCTGGGTAATGATGCACATGTTTTTGTCTGAGACGGGTGGTACAGAAGGGCACACAGTGCACATCTGTGAGCCATTTATTCATTTTGTCTCTGGCAGACGCTTGGAGCGTCGCCGAGCGAGAGAATTGTGTAGATCTGGTTTGGCAACTGATCGTATAAGGCGGGCCTTAGCCAATTTGCTTCAGCTTTACGAGCCATCCCCCCAAAATTTAGGACTTATTTCTAAGCCTTCATGGTTCTGTATTTTATTGACCATACGTCAGCACCATGCCACAGAGTCCACCCTCCAAAGCAGCCATTTTCTCCAGGGGAACTGATCTCTGCCGTCTGGAGATCAGCTGGAATTCCAGGAGATCTCTCAAGTCTCACCTGGAAGTTGGCAAGCCTACTTGGTGCCACAGTGAAATTTCTGGGCACCACGGCGCCTGGGATTTGTCGAGCCCTGATATAAGAGAACTGGCCCGGCTCCCCCCTCCTTTCCCCATATCATAAAGCACTTCCTAGACTTTCAGATTTTTCCCCATGCCCTTGAACTCTGCACTCTTTGCCTGTAGTCCACGGAGATGCACATGTTCCTTCCCTGCCTCCTCCCCTGCCTGACGTCTCCCCAAGCCAAACTGGAGCCTTCTCTCTCTTTCCCCTCGCTATCTTTTTTTTTTTTTAAATCCCCGGAGGGATATTTTTTATTTTGCATAACTACAAAAACTACAAAGAAATAATAGGGAAGGGACTACAACTAAGGAGAAAGGAAAGCAAACCACACTAAACTAAAACCCCAAGAGGAGGAGATCTTTCCACTGTTAGTAAAAATGTTAGTACTGTTAGAGTTAATGTCACAATATACTTGTAGAGTTCTTGCTTATCGCAGTTCGCTATTCATATGTTATTTTGTTAGTTGTTATGAGAGAAATCATCTTCTATTCTTCGCTTCAAAAGGCCTGCCCACGACCCCTCGCAAACAGATCTTTTTTCCCCCAAGGCTCCACGGATGCGCACAAGCACCCAACGGAGCTTGCGCAAACTTCAGTTTTAAAAAGTTAAAAAAACCCCCAACCCCGTTTGCCACGCCCCCCCCGCTTCTTTGCCTGTGGTGTGATCGGCACCTCGACGGGACCTCAACCAGACGTCTGATCTCGCAGTTGCGCATTAGTTTGCCCCGGGGCAAGCAGCCACGCTCCCCTCTCCCCGCATTTTCCAGCTCGTGTGACCGGGGCCTGTGTTTGTCTTCTTACAAACTTGACTACTATTTCTCCAGGTAGGCTATTTTTTTTAATGTAACTGGAGTATGCCCTATAGGCTATCTCCATTTCGTTTACAAGTTCATCCGCTGTTAAGCCTACTGCTGGAGCGATAATTTCACTAAGCACCTTCTTCAAGTCTTCTCGATCTGTTTCAGGAACCCCCTGAAACCTGAGAACCATGTTAGTTTTTTTCATCTGTAGCTGTAAAACTCGGTTCTCTTGGCAATTCTGCTTCATTTCCACCTCTCCCATCCTTTTCTTCAACTTCTTGCTTGTGCTGTCTATCTCTTTAATTTTCTCGTTTGCCTGCTCCACTTTTTTCTCTGTTTTGTTCAGCTGGAGCTGCTGTGCAGCAAAATTTTTATTCATCACAGTCAATTGCTGGTTAATACCATCGAGTTGTTCCATCACCGGCTTAAGCATATCCGCCAGAATTTTGAGGACATCTGCTCCCTCTTCCGGCCTCGGACTCTGACTGCCCGGTTTCGTTTTAAACTTTCTCTGCTGGGCCGCCATCTTTCCCGTTTTGTTTACAGTTTCTACCACTCCCACAAAACTTGGAAAATTCGCCAAGTAACTTCGCGATTCAGATAAGTCTCTCAAAACACTTTCGGTTTACTTCCTCCCCTCTCCCCCTTCGTGTCCTTTAACCGCTCATTCGCAAAAGAGGCGTCCCTCTTTGCAATCTCTGTTTTCGATCGCGGGGGGGGGGGAATCGCTTTTCAAACTACTCCGTTTTATGTTTCCCTCGCTATCTTGTCAATGAGAACTCGCTCAGTAAACAGCTGGCTCCCGCTCTCCTTCATGCAGATGGCATTCAAGGCCAGCAGGACACAACTGGATTTTTGGTGGGGTGAATGACATCCCTTTGATGGTGCTTATGATCTGACAGCAGCTCATGGAAAGTTGTTTTCCTTCAGGGGCTATTAGCTATTGCCTGTGGGCCATTTCCACTTCTTCACGCGGTGCGTATTCAGCTTAGCTCGTTTGCTCAATATCCTGGAATCACTTGCCCTGCAAATGCTATCTGTGTAGCACTTGTTAAAGTCGCATGCGAATTGCATTGGTTAACCTGGGGGTGAGGGGGTGGACCCTTCTTCCCCTATTTTATCCTCTCAGCAACCTTGTGAGGTAAGTTAGGGGGAGAGAGAATGACGGTTTCAGGGTCATCCAGTTGGTTTCATAGCAGATGCGGGCGTTGATTTCAGGTTTCCCAAATGTAGCCACTTGCTATAACCACTACACTATACTACTCTGGCTCTCACTTAACCCTTTTTTTAGGCGGGTAGCCATGTTGGTCTGCAGTGGATTCAAGTCCAGGACAACTTAAAAGGCCAACTTAAAAGAGCCAGTTTGATGTAGTGGTTAAGAAAGTGGACTCTAATCTGGGAGAACCGGGTTTGATTCCCCACTCCTCCACATGCAGCACCTGGTGAGACCTTAGGTCAGTCATAAGTTCTTTCAAAGCTGTTCTCTCAAGGGCAGTTCTTGAGAGACCTCTCTCAGCTCCATCTACCTCATAGTGTGCCTGTTGTCTGGAAGGGAAGGGAGATTGTAAGCCGCTCTGAGACTCCTTAGACTGTAAACTGCTCTGAGACTCCTTCGAGTAGTGAAGGGCGGAGTATAAATCCAGTCTCCTCTTCTTTATGGTTAAGAGCACAGACTCTAATCTGGGAGAACCGGGTTTGATTCTTCACTCTTCCACATGCAGCTGCTGGTGTGACTTTGGGTCAGTCACATGTTCTCTCAGAGCTGTTCTCTTGGGAGCAGTTCTCTCAGAGCTCTCTCAGCCCCACCTACCTCACAGAGCGTCTGTTGTGGGGAAGGGGAAGGAGACTATAGCCCGCTCTGAGACTCCTTCCAGTAGTGAAGTGTGGGCTATACATCTAATCTCTTCTTCTTCGTCTTCTTCTTCGCTTAGCAGGTGTGAGCTTTCGAGAATCAAAGCTCCCTTCTTCAGATATAAATAGGAATTGGAGATCCCTGAGCCCTTGTACCCCAGTCTGAATGTGGCAGCTGTGTTTCAGAGAAGGGATTTTGGATGCAGTGGTACAATGCAGTATGAAAGCAGGTAGAGCAGGTAGAGAAAGAAGTACTCTTCTCCCTGTCTCACAAGACAGGAACCCGTGGGCACTCCATGAAATTGCTGAGCAGTCAGGTTAGAACAGATAAAAGGAAGTCCTTCTTCTTCCCCCAAAGAGTGATTAACACATGGAATTCACTGCCACAGGAGGTGGTGGCAGCTACAAGCACGGACGGCTTCAAGAGGGAATGGGATAAACATATGGAGCAGAGGTCCATCAGTGGCTATGAGCCACAAGGTATAGACGGGGACTCTCGGTCTGGGGCAAGTGACGCTCTGTATTCTAGGTGCTGGGGGGGGGGGCAACAGTGGGAGGGCATTTAGTGTCCTGGCACCTGGTAATTCTGGCCACTGTGTGACACAGAGTGTTGGACTGGATGGGCCATTGGCCTGATCCAACATTGGCTTCTCTTATGTTCTTATGAAATTGGCTTGATTAGTGCAGGGGAGAACTGCAGAGAATTAGAATCTGTAGTGGGATAAGAATCCCCATTCAAGCCCTGAGGGGTGGGGGTGGGGGAGTCATTGTTCGGAATTTGTGAATGAACGCAAAAAAATCTTGTGCTGTAATCTCCACTTGAAGGTGTTACTGGACTGGCTTCTTACTTCACTTTATGTTTTCTTGAGTATCTGGTATAACAGCTTCAATCTGTAACACACCCACCCACCCACCCCGTGCGGACACTGGCAGGAGAGGCGTCCTTCACTCAATCCAGCAGCACTTGCAGTGGCTTCTCTAACTCCCTGTCCATCTTTCCCTGTAGGTTGTTGTCCCCTCGGCCTAGCCTCCTCAACGCAACCCACGATGCGCGGCCCAACTCCTCGCCCCAGAAGCTGCTGGACCTGAAACGGCTGAAGCAGAGAGCTGCCGCCATCCCACCCATTGTGAGTAGCGCCTCCCAAGCCGAGTGCCGGCTCACGGTGCGAAGCGGTCTGGCTCCCAGGATATTAAACCCCCTTTCTCGTTGGCTTGGTTTCTATGCAACATCGGTTTAGAAGGATATGGGCTTTTCCTGCTTCCCAAAACAATTGTTAGTGTGTCCCAAGCTCCTCCCCAACACACACACACCCCAAAAAAAGAGGCATCTGCTGTATTCCACAGGGCACCCCGTGCTTTCGGCTGGGCGCTCCATGCGCCATATCTTCCAAGCGTCTCGCTTGTTCCCTCAGATGGGAAAGGCAGGCTCAGTGGGGGATGAAATGGCTCTTAAAAGCTTGCTGCAAGGGAGCTGAAATCTTGCTTTTCTGGATGCTCGTGCGTGTGTGTGTGTGCCAGCTGCAAATGGCATAACCCAGCCCGTTTCTCTCCCCTCCTCCTCCTCCTCCTCCCCCTGCAGATTTTGGACAGTTTGCTGGAGGGAACGTTGCAGAGTGGAAGCTCGAAGCCTCAGGCGTCTCATCACGCGTTGGCCCTTTACCAGCAGCAAATCACGAAAGCTCACGAGTCCGCCCGGGAGGACTCGGCGCAGAGCAAGCAGCCCCAGCCCCAGCAGCCGGCCGAAAAGGAGCCTCTCCTCAGCAGCAGCCCCGGGGCCCAGAGCAAGAGTCCAACAGTGGTTGACAAAGAAGGTGAGCGAGAGCCATGTTGAGGTCGAGGGGCAGAAGGGGGGGCGGGGGCGGCAGTGATTGCAGGCGGGGGTGGAAGCGAGCCTCCCGCTCCGACCCAGGGGGGGAACTCTTGAGAAGTCCCTCTCAGCGGACTCAGATGGGCATGGCTAATTAGGAGGGAACATTGTGTCTCGCTCAGCCCGGATCAGATGCCGGAAGCCAGGAGATCACTCTTATTAATGTTCCCGCCGCCATTGCCTTTGGAAAGGGGCAGGAAGACCTGGAGGAGGGCCAAGGCCACGGGGGTGAGCCACTTTCCTCCGCCTCCCCGGCATCTTACGAGGAAGGCTTTTAGTGCTCAGATGGAGCCATTATTTCTTGGACAATCAATGCTAATGCCCCTGACTGGAAGGGCAAGACTTCCTGTAAAAGATTCTCCTCTGCATCCACGGTGGAAGCGGCCCAGGCACCTAATGGGCAATTTGCAGCTTCCCTCTCCCATCCCGCGTGCCTCCGTCGTATTGATAGTCTGACGCTCTTTAGCGGAGATACAGGGCCGTCTGGGACTCTCGTAGTGCGTGTTTAAAAGTCCCTGCACCACCTTGTGGCACGTATGTTTTCAAGCTCCTTTATCTCTGCCCTCACCCTCTCTTACAAGAACAAGAAGTCCTTTCCCCAGTAACTGGGCCTCCTTTTTTTCTTCTTCTCTGTGTATGTGCACATTTATTTATTTATTTATTATTAATCTTGTATCCCACCCTCCCCACCCCACTGTGGCAGGCTCAGGGTGGCTAACAATTCATACATGTAGATATATACATTAAAACTCCAAAATATACTAAAAACAGAGTTAAGTTAAGTTGTTGTTGTTCAGTCGCACAGTTGAGTCTGACTATTTGCGAGTCGCGACCCCATGGACCACATCACGCCAGGCCCTCCTGTCTTCCATTGTGCTCTGGAGTATGCTTAATTTCATGTTTGTTGCATCGATAACACTGTCTAATCATCTCATCCTTGCCGTCCCCTTCTTCTTTGACCTTCAGCCTTTCCCAGCGTCAGGGTCTTCTCCAGTGAGTGCTCCCTTCTCATTGGGTGGCCAAACTATTTGAGCTTCAGCTTCAGTATCTGGCCTTCCAGGGAACAATCGGGGTTGATTTCTTTGAGGACTGACTGATTTGATCTCCTTGCAGTCCAAGGGACTCTCAAGAGTCTGCTCCAGCACCATAGTTCAAAAGAATCTATTCTTCGGCGCTCGGCCTTCCTTATAGTCCAACTCTTGCAGCCATATACTCGATACAGCTGTAGTAAAAGATGGCGGCATTCCTTCAGCATTCAAACAGTCGACTACGCTGTAGTCCAGGCTCCTGCCAGGCTGTTGGGTCGTCAGGTTGGCGGTGCGGTTGGTGTTAGGGCCAGGGCCATGATGTTAAAGGCGGCCCCTAATTGAAAGCCTGGCGGAAGAGCTCCGTCTTGCAGGCCCTGCGGAACTGCACAAGGTCCCCCAGGGCCCTGATATCATCCAGGAGCTCATTCCACCAGCAAGGGGCCACCACAGAGAAGGCCCTGGCCCTCGTTGTAGCAAGCCTAGCTTCATTAGGGCCCAGGGGACCCAGGTGATTTTGGGGTCCCGATCTTAGTGCTCTCTGGGGAACATGCGTAGACACACACTCAAGTTTCTGGCCCCTGTGGCTTGTTGGGGGTGGGGGGAATCTCAGACGCCAGAGGTGTCACATCAAATTTCAAAGGACGTATTCCAGCTTTTCAGAGTTAAAAGAGAGACAAACAACCAGTCATCGATCCTCCTCCACCCAAGCGTTCCTTTGCTGAGTTTCGCAGTGGTGCATTTACACCATCACAGAGCAAACACAGCTTGCGCGTCTGCACCTCATCCCGCCACGTGGAGCACCAGGCTGGGGTGTTTCCTCGCGAGAAAAATCTCCTCTCAGGGAGGGCTGCCGCTGGAACTGGTTCTGTAGGAGGTGAACAGTGCAGCAGCGTGAATCCCTTTTTAGTCAAAGACTTACCTGCAGTAACACCCCGAGACAGAGCGCGATCGATGATCTCGCACAAGGGTAAATTGCATCAAGGCTGCCTTTAGGAGTTTTTGCAAACCCTAATTAAGCAGAGGCTTCTCAGCCTCAGGCACGCTCACGGACCGCTTGCCGAACTCTCCTGCTCACCTCCCTCTCCCTCTTCCTCCACGCTGAGCTTGATTGAACACTTCCCAGTTTGATTACGCTGCAATTTGCTGTGACGTCCAAGTGCAGGTGTTTGGGCAAACTGGCACTTATTCCCCCCGCACGTACACACACACACACACACACACACACACGAAAGCCCGGATTCTAACCCTTAGTTAAATTCTAGTTTAAAACTGAAGCTTTGTGCAGGGGGGGGTGGGACGGGGGGGGGAGACAACACAAACTCCAGTTCGCTCCGGCGACTGTATGCGAACGTCACGGTGAACTGGAGCCTAATCGAATTAGAGATTGCTGCAACAGCTGAAGGCAGCCCAAGTTTCCCCCAGGATACATGCTGGAGCAACAGCTGACGAAAACGTATTCTTAACAGCCAGAAGGTGGGACTTATTTGCCTGAGCCCATCTCATTGCTTCTTCCTGACTGTTGGCTATGATCGTCCACAAGGCCTGCAGCGGCCTTGTCATTTGCTCCTTGTCATTCTCCAGTAGCTGGTAAAACAACCCCAGATGTACTGGGGGTGGTGGTGTGAGAACGGGAAGCAAAACAAATGAAACTCTTTTAATTGCGTGATTCCCCCCCACGCGCACACACACACGCGCACACACGCACGCACGATTGGAGGCACGATTGGAAAACTGTCATTTCTTTAGTGCCCCGTTTGCAGTACTTCAGAAAAACAATCTCGCTGTACGCAGGAGAATGGAGCTCGCTCAGTTCCAAGCTGTGCAATTGTAAGACTAGAAAAGGAGCAATCCATGTGCTTTCTTGGCAGAGAGGCAATTGTTGCAAGCAACACAAGTGATTGTTCCAGTGCCCCGGGTTTGGTTCGCAGCGGGACACCCTTCTCTCTCCTGCCCTGCTCAAGGCAAACGAAAAGGCAGTCTTGCTTCTGCCGCTGGTACCGCGTCACAGCCCCCAAATCCTCAGCACGGCTTTAAAACCGAGTCTCGCCACTGAGTGTCAGCGTCTCGAGCGAGGCGTTCCCTGTCCTTCAGGTCTTTTGGCCTGGCTTTTACTGGCCTGGAGCCATCCCAGTGCGAGAATTCCTCTCTGTAGACATATGAACTCATACCAGATCCTCTCCCTCAGGACGCCAAGGCCTTTCGCGGGTCCGGGGGCTGTGCCCACAGGGCTCTCTCGCTTCCCACAGATGGGCTCTGGGTTGTTTTCCCCCCTTTCTTCCTTAGGCAAAGCTGCGGTTAATAGGCAGGTGGGGGAGCAAAGCAGTGTGGATTGTGCGGGGGGGTTGGGGGTTTTTTGGCTTGGCAGCTTTAAAGCTAGCAATATGTTTCCTATTGATTCAGTCGCTCCTTCAGCTTGGCCTTTCCAGGGCCTGTTGAAAGCCAAGAGCATTCATTTGGATGACAGATTGTGCAAACTTCTTGTCTCCCTCGATCCAATTTCAGGGGCGTGATGGACGGGAATAGGAGCCCTCCTTCTGGTGATAAGTGCCGTTTTATCAAAAGGCCTCTGAATTATGGGCCCCCTTTAATGTATGTTAGGGTAGGGGAAGGCGGGGGGGGGCACAGATAAAGCAGCTGCGTTCTCTGTTTCAAAAGGGTTTTGTTCCTAGGTGAGGATGGGTTAGCTTTCCAGAAACAAACAGTATCACGTCTTTTTTTTTTTTTGGGCTGCCTTGATGGGAGGCCAGGGATCCATCACAAATTAAGTACTTCTGATTGTGGTGGCCTTGGCGGGGGCAGGAGCCAGTGTACTTAAGGGAGTTCAAAGATACCGTAATCGGCAGTATGGTCAAGGGCCATTCCGCTTTGCATGCTGAAGGTCCCAGGCTCAACCCCTCGCCTCTCCACTCAGTCTCGGGAAGCAGGTGCTGGGAATGGTTTTTCTCCATCCGAGACCTTGGAGAACACTGCCAGGCAGGGTAGACAGTGCTGAGTGAGATGGATTAATGGCCTGATTCTGCATAAAGGCAGCTTCATATGTTCACAATAAAGTACAGAAATTCACAGAGAGAGAGAGCTTGGAAGAGGTGTGTTTATGGTTTGAAATTAATTTTTTTCCCACAAGAGAATCTAATTATCCCCATTTGCAAAAGGTGGTATATGCCGCAAACATTGTCTTTGCAATTAATCCGCCATAACATCACGGTATTGATCACCCCTTGTCTGATCTATCTAATTATCCCCATTTGCAAAAGGTGGTGTATGCAGCAAACATTGTCTTTGCAATAAATCCGCCATAACATCACAGTATTGATCACCCCTTGTGTGATCTGCTCCTTTGGCTAGCTGCAGAAGAGTTAAATTATGCAAAATATGCAGATATATTCAAATCTGATTTGCGCTGTGTAGTCGGTACACAAAAGCTGTTTCTTCTTGGCATAGAATTTGTGGGGGTGGGGGGCTAGCATAGAGTACATTTGGGAGGGGGGGGAAGAGTCTTCTTTATGCAGCCGTGAAAATAAGTTCACAAAAGTTACTAGTCCCCCGAAAGTTTTAATTAGCCCATCTGCCCATGTGCCCTCATGCTTATTTATGCATTCGATGTTCCCACCACCGTCATTTTATCACGGAAGTCCCTAAAGCAGTTCACAGTGTTCATAAAATCCAGCAATTCTAGCAAAAACTATATGGTTTAAAAATCAAAAGCACAGACAAAATAGACCTGCGGGGAGAGAGAGAGTGAGAAGTTGGGGAGGAAGGAAGAGAACAAATTGAAATGCGGGCTTTAAAAATTCAAAACAAAACAAAAACCCAAAAGATTTCCAACGCTTGTTGAACATGAAGTTCATCTGAACATGGAGAAAGGAAGCAGCAAAGAGGGAGGTGACTCCGGGTTGATCCAGAAGCACTCGTGTGATGGTGTGCTCACCTTTGTCACTTGTGACCAATGCAGAATTGTGAACTGGCTCAGGAAAAGCTAGCTTGCTTAATCACTTGGACACGATTCTTAACTCACCCTAGGCGACCGGGCAAGTGGCTATTCCCAACCTTACCTTTCTGTATGAATCCGATACCCAAATGAATCTGGGGAGGAAAAGGCCCAGGAAACATGAGTTAACTATTTGTGGGATTGTTAGTTGCTGTAGATTTTCCGGGTTGTGTGGCCGTGGTCTTGGCATTGTAGGACCTGACGTTTCGCCAGCAGCTGTGACTGGCATCCTCAGAGGTATAGCACAGAAAGATGAAGTGCTCTCTGTGTCAAGGTGAGAGGGGGAAAATGGTAGGCAGGTAATTTATATCTACTCCAGAAGGTGGGGTAGGGCTGAGTCATTACCTTGTAGGAGTTCCCCAGGCTATGAACATCTTTCCCGAGGAGGCTCTTTTGTATATGGATTGTTTCCTGAGGAGGTTTCCTGTTTCCTGAGGAGGTTCTTTTGACAGCTGCCCTAGTGAAGTAGCCCAAGAGTGTTAGCAGAGAGCTTAGAAGTCTCAAATCTCCCCTTGTCTCTGAACTATTAGAAAAACCTTCAACCTCTCCAGATTTAGAACCTACCTTTAACGCCAATCAGCTGCATGAGATCCACTGAGCTTACAAACAGGAAGTCACATGACATCACAGCCGCATGACAGGAAGTGGAAGGGCCACAGTCCCTGAGCCTGCCTGTGCCAGAAAGGAGTCCTCTCCAGTGCTGAGTGACCTGGCTTTGCTGTCCTGCTGCCGCCTTCAGCTTGTATGTAAAGAGAAGCCAGAGGTGTGACATGCTGACCGCCTAGCCGCAAGTCCTTCCAAAAAGCGGCAAAAAAATAAAATAGCATTGGATGGGAGACGACCAAGAAATACCAGGGTCATGACGCAGAGGCAGGCAATTGCCAGCCACCTCTGAAGTCTCTTGCCTCGAAGACCTCATAAGGGGTCGCCACAAGTCAGCTGCAACCTGACATTCTTAAGAAGAGCCCAGCTAGATCAGACCCATGGTCCATCTAGTCCCGCATCCTGTCTCACACAGTGGCCAACCAGAACAAAGTTTTGAGCCCAGGGTCACCTTAAAGACCAACAGAGTTTTATTCGAGGTGTAAACTTCCGTGTGCACACATCCTTCTTCCGAAAGAAGAAAGCTTATATCTTGAATAAAACTTTGTTGGTCTCAAAGGCGCCACTGGCCTCAAACGTTGGTCTGCCGCTTCAGACCGACCCACCCGAAGTGACCAGCCAGTTCCTCTGGACTGCCAACAACATGGCATAGAGGCCTTCCCCTGGAGTCGGAGTCGCCTCCTCACTCTGGGATTCAGAGAATTGGTGCCTCTGAATGTGGAGGTTCCCCTCAGTCACCGTGGCTAGTAGCTACCGATAGACCTGTCTTCTATGAATCTGTCTAACCCCCCCTTTCAAGCGGCTTCCTCCTGTGGCCATCACTACATCCTCTGGCAGCGAATTCCACATTTTAATCATTCACTCCCCAACACTCTAAGGGCTTGTGACCCTCCTGAGAGTCTCCACACCTGAGCTGAAGACCACTGGATGGCAAGGTCTCGGACTGTCTCCCAGGACCCCACTTCCCAATGCAAGGAGAGTAGCGTCAGCAGCATCACGGTGAGGATTACCGAGATAATCTCTCCGAGGTGCTTTGAATACTCCCAAACGGCCAGCATTTTATCCGGGACTTTTGGTTGGATTAAGAAGCAAAGGTTCGTCTGCACGTGTTTTGTTTCTCTTCGGTATAGGTATGGAACGAATGCCCAGCTTTTCTTTAGTGGCATGTTTGCAGCCTCCATTTATGGGCTGAAGCTGACAGTCAGGCCTCGCATTCGTGCCCTTGAGCTTCTCTGAAGTGTCAGTGCCCCCCCCCCAGCTCGAAGCAGCAGAGTATCCCCCCCCCTCTGCTTTGAGTCAGTCCTCACTGACAAAGCACAGTCGAGGGACAGTGTTCCTGTATCCAAGCATCACCTCATCTGTCCCTGTGGGAGAGACGTGGAGAGGGCAGCAAGGAGGGAGTTGTGGTCATTTGGCCTTCTGACTGGGTGGAGTGCTGGGAGCTGCAGAGGG
>NW_015171507.1:978197-981728 GCF_001447785.1 Gekko japonicus | reverse complement strand
TTCTTCTTCTTCTTCTTCTTCTTCTTCTTCTTCTTTCTTCTTCTTCTTCTTCTTCTTCTTTCTTCTTCTTTCTTCTTCTTCTTCTTCTTCTTCTTCTTTCTTCTTCTTCTTTCTTCTTCTTTCTTCTTCTTTCTTCTTCTTCTTCTTCTTCTTCTTCTTCTTCTTCTTCTTCTTCTTCTCCTTCTTCTTGCCTAAGCCCTTCTTTGGACCAGTTTTGAGGGACCGTGACCCCAGAGTAAGGGCGGACTTTCCATTCTGCCTTCTGACCGTACCACACCGTTGTCAGCGCAAATGGCTGGAGGAGCATCCCGTTATTTCCCCCACTGGCTCTTCACTTCTACAAGACAAGAACCCGAGTGAAGTCATAGTCCTTGGCAGCCCTGTTCACTCGCTCTGCTTTGGAGTTTAGGGAAAGGGTTTCGCTGGCCAAGCCCCATGCCTTTTCTGTTAGCTGCAAATGGGAAGTGTTGAACAGTCTTAGGTTCTTGGTTTAGGGACGCTCAATAAGGCTGCATTTGCATGGGTAAAAGCAAACAGATATGCCTGTGCAGGTTCTGCGGGAGGAAATGTATGGACACGTGGTGCGCTGGGAGGTTTCCTACAAAGAGAATTGCATCCAGCTAAGCCGTATGTCACTTCATTTCCCTCCATATTTTGGCCTTAGTGAGGAAGTCGTCCTTGCTTCTAGGGAGGAAGTACATTGCAAAGTTTTGGAACAGGCCTACCGTGATAATAATTCTTTGTGAACAAACCAGATCAGGATTTGAGTACAAGCTCCTGTCTGAAGAAGAGAGTCCATATTGCTGCCCCTTGGTCACTTCCGTTCCTCTTGGCGTGAGAACAGCACAGGAAATAGAAGCGTGCAAAGCGATTGTTTGTGTGCATGTGGCCTAAGGGAGCCTGGTTTTAAGGATTACTGTAGTCCAGACTCTACCCCCCCTGTATGGTTCTAGGCAGACATGCGAAAATAACCTGCCCGTTCACCTGTGGTGAGCAAGAATTTATTCCAGGTAACCATACACATAAGCTGGGTGAAAGTTGGCTCTTTTCCCCCCTTTAAGCCAAAAATGGTTACCATAGGAAAGTTTTGGTAGAGAGGCTAGTAAAAAAAATTCTCTGGATGTCCCAAACTAGCCAATTCTCGGAAGCTAAGCAGGGTCAAACCTAGTTAGTACTTGGATGGGAGACCATCAAAGAAATCCAGGGTCCTTACGCAGAGGCAGGCAATGGGAAACCACCTCCGTCTCTTGGTTTGAAAACCCTACAGGATCACCATAAGTCAGCTGCAACTTGATGGCACTTTACACACACACACACATACACGGCCAGGCTTGATGGCACTTTACACACACACACACACACACACACACACACACACACCCCTTCCTGACTGTAGAATTCTGTTGCCGTTTTGTTGTAGCAGGAACTCCTCTGCATATTAGGCGACACCCCTAATCTAGCCAATCCTCCAAGAGCTTACAGTAGCCCCTATAAGAAGAGCTCTGTAAGCTCTTGGAGGATTGGCTACATTAGGGGCGTGTCGCCTAATATGCAGAGGAGTTCACCTATAATCAGGGGTCGTTCCTGCTACAAAAAGAGCCCATGGCAGTGGTCTCTGTTGGCTGTGCTACCTGTGAGAGTGATAGAGGCCTAAGGCTGGATATTTTAAGTGGTGTCACCTATAATATCTATTTATTTATTTATTATTGAGTTTTAATGAGTGCTTTATTTATTTTGTTTATATGTTCTATTTTTGTTTGTTTTATGTGCCTACTGTTTTATTATTGAACCTCTTTGTGCCAAACAGGGGAATGTTTAACTAAATACAATCTGACTAAATGACTGTCAACATACTTTGCATTTACCCTCAGAAGGGTATTATGAGATCAGTTAGGTAGAGAGAGAATAATCTGGTTCACACATGCAAGGGCATCACTTCATTCCAGTTGGCAGTTGGAGGTGTGAACACACGAAATCTGCCTTCTGCTGGGTCAGACCGTTGGTCTGTCAAGGGCCAGGCTCACATGGTATAGTTTGGTGTGGTGGTTAGGAGCACGGACTCTAATCTGGGAGAACCGGGTTTGATTTCCCCTGGATACGATAATACATCATTTCTGTCGGAGATGCATGGTTCCCACCAGGAAGTCGTCACTTGATCCAGCAGTCACCAAGTAACGACCATGCATGTGTGAGCCAGTTTAAGGACTTGCCCAAGGCCAATGAGTGGGAGTGACGGGGTGGTGGTGGATTTGAGCCTGGGTCTTCTCTATCCAAATACAAATGCCTTGTCTGCCACTGGCTTTCCAGAGGGAGAGCAGGAATAAAGTAAAACTTGGTGTGCTTGTTGTTTCCCCTTTGCAGAGAAGCCGATGCATTTCACCTCCCTCCCGGAGGGCCAGAGGCCGAGCGGAGAACCCGCCGTCACGACCTGCTGGCCGCCAGTGCACCCCTACCAAGGGCCACCGCGGGACGTGATCAGAACCTCTCCGCATCCCGAGCCCCACGTATTTCAGTATAACCCCCCAGGTGAGCCAGGGTTGTCCAGTTGGCACGTGTACTCGGCTAGCCTCACGTGCCGTAGCTCAGCCGGCGTGCGCGACTTCACGGAGGAGGGCCGGCAGCAGCCCCAGCCGCAAGCTTCCATTGGGCGGCTCTTGCCAGGCGGAATGCTGGGAAAGGGAGGCCCCAGTGGCCCCCGCGGAGCAGCAGCTGGTGGAAAGATGATGCAGATCTATGAAACCAGGGTAGAAATGAAGAGCAGCAGGAAGGGTTGCAGGATCAAAATTTGATGTTAAGGCGGGCAGCGGGCAGCTGGGTGGATCCCACTTGGGAAGCTCCACCGCTGAACTGAATATAGGCCACCAACCGTGTGAGTGTAGCAGGCCACCGTATGGTAAATGGGACCGCTATCCTGTCTCGTTCAGTACTTTCTGTTTCGATGCACAACATCTCTTCACGGAGTCAGGGAAAGGAAAGGCTTCCCCCAGCACTGTCAAGTGGGAAGTCTCCTACCCGGAGGTGCCAGGTTCAATCTGGGACTTCTTGCATGCCGAGCAGGTGCTCTACCACGGAGCTCTTTCTCTTCACGGAGTCAGGGAAAGAAAAGGCTTCCCCCGGCACTGTCAAGTGGGAAGTCTCCTACCCGGAGGTGCCAGGTTCAATCTGGGACTTCTTGCATGCCGAGCAGGTGCTCTACCACGGAGCTCTTTAGCCCTCCCTTCGCCTAGAAAGAGTCCGTCGGTTCCCGAGCAAGGTTCTTTGCTAAATAGCCTGCACCACTTGGAGTCGTGTGAGGGGCAAAGGCCACGGCACAGCAGCAGAGCATCTGCTTTGTGTTCAGAAGGCCTCAGTTTCACTCCAGAGGGCATTTGGCAGTTTGTAAACTGTCTTTACACGGAGCTGCGGTGGCTCAGTGGTTAAGACACTGATCTGCAGGCTGGAAGGTCGGTAGTTCGGCAGTTCAAGACCTGAGTGCCGCATGATGGAGTGAGCTCCCGTCTCTGGCCCCAGCTCCTGCCAACCTAGCAGTTC
>NW_015171507.1:975827-978013 GCF_001447785.1 Gekko japonicus | reverse complement strand
TGGGACTCGAACTGCCAAAGGCAGTGGATGGATTATCTTGCAGGCTTTTTACTGCCTGCGCCACCGCTCCCATCATAGAGTTGGAATGGGGTCATACAGACCATCTAGTCCAACCCCCTGCCCAGTGCAGGGCCAGCCTAAAGCATCTCTGACACATATTCATCCAGCCTCATCATGAAAGCTGCCAGTGAAGGGGAGCTCACCACCTCCCTAGGCAGCTGGTTCCACCTCTGAACCACTCTGACCGCGAAAAAGTGTTTCCTAATATCCAGCCGATACCTGTCTGCATGTCATTTAAACCTGTTGCTCTGGGTCCTCTCCTCTGCTGCCAACTGGAACACCTCCTTGCCCTCCTCCAAATGACATCCCTTCAGATACTTAAAGAGAGCCATCCTGTCCCCCCTCAATCTTCTCTTCTCCAAACTAAACATTCCCAGGGCCCTCAGCCTTTCCTCGTAGGGCTCAGTCTCCAGACCCCCGATCATCCTCGTCGCTCTCTTCTGCACCCTCTCGGTGAGTAAGCCCCTGGGTTTTTCTTAGCCCATGTGTGGTTCCGTTTCCCCCCCGCAGGTTTTCCTTCTTCCCAGGAAGAGGCGGGGGAAAATGTACGCAAGAGCCCAACTGTTGTTTAAAAAACAATTCTGAAGTTTATTATGAAGTATTGCCAAATTTGTCAACCCATTACTCTGAACTCATACAGGAGGGGAAATAACAAAAGCTACCCTCAGCTTCCTAACTGCATTAGGTGGCAAAAACCCTAGTTTCAATAGAAAGGCCTCAAAGCAGCGTTGTCTGCGTTTTTAACAATTGTGGGTAGAGATGTAACATTTGCGGAAATTCTGAAACTCGGGGGAAAAAACAGAATTTTCCGGGAAAATTGAAAAAAATGCTACGTTAGCACTTCTTTTTTCTTTTCCAGATTGAAAGTCATTCTGTTACTTTAGGAACATAAAATATGACTATGGACATTTTTACTTGGCATGAAATGATCACAACTAGCCTATTAAAAATATAGTGTATCCAAACAATTATTACAAACAGAATACCCACCCACATGCAAAAACAAAACTGAAACCTTTTTCTTTTCTTGTGACAATAGCACCTCCTAAAGGAAGAAATGCATCTTGTTCTTGCATTGGAGATTTCAGTTTGTAACCTAGGACTTGCTTGTCCTCAGTGCACAGAAATTAGATCAATCTGAAATTATTTGGAAAATATTTGAACACCTTGTCTTAAAATATTTTATTCATCATGTTAAAATAAAACGTTCCATAATTAAAAAAATTCTTTTCTTTTCTTTTTTCTATTTCTCGGGGGAAAACAAAAAAAACTTTAGGAGAAAATTTTTTCCGGGTTTTTTTCGGGCCTTCACATCTCTAGTTGGGCCAGGCCACGTGTGTCATAAAATGTAATGCCAGGTAGTGGAGATATAAACTTTATAAAGGACACAAGTACAAAGGGTTTTTTTTTTACTTAAAATAAAAACATGCTTAAAACATGAGCACTCTTGCAATATTTTGTTTATTTAACAGTGTCTGATAACTGACACCTCTTGCTCTGAATTATCGCATCAAACTGTCTGTGCTCCTGCAATCTTGAGTGTGCCGTTGAGGTGTGTATCTGTAAGCTGCAAACCTACGATGACGCAGCAGCAGCAGAACTGGAAGAAGAAGCAGAAGACAGCCACTTCCACTGCAAGCCTGACAGAAGCCCTCGGGGGGCCTGATCCGTCCCCCGGGCCGCATGTTTGACACCCCTATTCTATATGTATCAACATTTATTAAAAATTTGCTTTTTCTGTACACAGGTCACCCCATCCCCTTGAATGTGCAAGAAAGTTCTCGGCCCGGACTCCAGAGATTGTCGGCCATCTCCAACCCTCCCCCTCTCATTTCCACCAAGCATCCCTCTGTTCTCGAAAGACCCCTCGCCTCTATTTCCCAGGTAAACGTGCAGGCGTTAAGAGTGTGGAGGGTTTGTTGCAAAGGGTGCTTTTGAGAAAATGTTCTTTCCAGCGGGTCAAAGGGGAGAATGGGTAAAACTGTCCGTAGCACTTTAACAGAATCACATATGGAACAACAGATCCCTGCCCCCAGGGAGCTTACAAAATCAAACAGCCAACAGAGGAAGCAACAGGAGGAGGGGAGAGAGGTGTGGGTGTGGAAAGGGTCAATTAGTCAAAAGCA
>NW_015171507.1:970164-975801 GCF_001447785.1 Gekko japonicus | reverse complement strand
CAGGAATGGAGATTCAGGAGAGAAGAAGAAGAAGAGAAGAGATTGGATTTATACCCCGCCCTTCACTACCCATGGGAGTCTCAGAGCAGCTTACAAGCTCCTTTCCCTCCCCCTCCCCACAACAGACACCCAGGGAGGTAGGTGGACCTGAGAGAGCTCTGACAGGAACTGATCTTTTTCAAGAACAGCTCTGACAGAACTATGGCTTGCCTAGAGATGTAAAATTTCCGGAAATTTTGACGCTCGGGAAAATATTTGAACACCTTGTCTTAAAAGATTTTATTCATCATGTTAAAATAAAACGTTCCATAATCAATTTTTTTCCTTTTCTTTTCTTTTTTCAATTTTTCCAATTTTTCGGGGGAAAACCAAAAACGGCTTCAGAAAAAAAACGGGAAAAAACATTAGGTCCTGCAGGGCACAGATGTTATTCGACAGAGAGTTCAACCATGTAGGAGCCAGGGCTGTACGTTTCCTGTTTGGCATAGTGGTTTGGAGCACAGATTCTAATCTGGGAGAACCAGGTTTGATCCCCCCCACTCCTCCACATGCAGCTGCTGGTGTGACCTTGGGCCAGTCACAAGTTCTCTCAGAGCTGTTCTCTCAAGAGCAGTCCTCGAAAGAGCTCTCTCAGCCCCACCTGCCTCACAGGGTGCCTGTGGTGGTGGGGGGGAAGGGAAAGGAGATTGTAAGCCGCTCTGAGGCTCCCTCAGGTAGTGAAGGGCAGGGTATAAATCCAGTTTCTTCTTCTTCTTCTGTTCCTGCTTTCATCCTCGCTGTTCCTCTGTCAAGCCCTGTCCTCATTGTCCCACCTGCCTGTTGCCTGTTACAAGCCCTCTAGGCCAGAGTTGTCTCGCTTCCGTATAGTGACTGTTGCCATATTAAATTGAGGCAGCAGTTCCTTATTACAGAAGCTGTAACGACAGGGGCATCAGAACATTTTTGCTGCATTTTGTTACCCGCATCCATAACCAAAGCTCTCTGGTCTGCGTTTTAGGGCGTGCCTCTCCAACTCCACACTCCGTTCAGCTCCGAGCATGCAAAAGTCCCCATTGGCTCAATCGCCATGGGCCTGCCTTTGACGATGGACCCCAAGAAGTTGGGTAAGACAAAAACACACTTGCCGTTCTCAGGACTGTAAACTAAATATGAGCAGTCAGTGTGATGTGCTGGCAAAAAAAGGCTAATTCAGTCTTGGGTTGTATTAAAAGGGCCATAGCATCAAAATCGCAGGAGGTCACAGCCCCTCTGTATACTGCCTTGAGTCCTGTGTGCAGTTCTGGAGGCCTCACTTCAAAAAGGATGTGGGCAAAATCGAGAGGGTGCAGAAGAGAACGACGAGGATGATCAGTGGTCTGGAGACTGAGCCCTACGAGGAAAGGCTAAGGGCCTTGGGAATGTTTAGTTTGGAGAAGAGGAGATTGAGGGGGGGACATGGTCGCTCTCTTTAAATACTTGAAAGGCTTTCATTTGGAGGAGGGCAAGGAGCTGTTCCAGTTGGCAGCAGAGGTTAGGACCCGAAGCAACGGGTTTAAATTACATGCAGAAAGGTATCGGCTGGATATTAGGAAAAGCTTTTTCACAGTCAGAGTGGTTCAAAGGTGGAATCGGCTGCCTAGGGAGGTTGTTGGCTCCCCTTCACTGGCAGCTTTCAAGAAGAGGCTGGACGAATATTTGTCAGAGATGCTTCAGGCTGGTCCTGCGTTGGGCAGGGGGTTGGCCTGGATGGTCCGTAGGGCCGCTTCCAACTCTAGGATTCTACGATCCTATGAACTTGGGTGGCGCTGCATGCCTGCACTTGTGAGTGACAGTCGGCAGCAGGAGGACTAGGTCATGAGATGGCGCGAGTTGGGTGACAGAACGTCATAAGGGAGAGCAAAGCAGGGACTGACTGACGGTGCAGAGCACCAACCCCACTGCCCCCCAGTGCAGCCCTTTAGCAGTGTTGCGTGGCGGTCTATTGTGTCTTCCAGGGCCTTTCCTGGGGGTAAAGCAGGAGCAGCTCTCTCCTAGGAGCCAGGCTAGCCAGCCCGAAAATCTGGTAGTGCAGACATCGCAGGAGAGCTCAGTCCTGAGAGGTAAGACGTCTGCGCTGCGCAGTCTGAAAGGGGTCCCTTCCGACATGACTGAAACTGCTGTGGCTCCGAGCAGAGGTGCGCAGACCGAGTGCAGCTCTCCCGTATCCCCCACCCCGTCACGCCAGGCCCCTGACTCACACTGCTTCAGACACGAACGACTTGTGTCACGTGCCCCTTAAAGAGAAGAACTGCCTTCTCGTCCCAAGCATCCACTTGGCCTCTTACGCAGCTGGGCCTGACACGTTCCCGGCCCACAGTGAGGCCAGCGAGCCGAAGCACGTAGCTCGTCTCGCCTGCAGAGGAAGCGAAAACCACACGCCCGACCTCCCAAGTTAGGCGTGCCCCAGAAGGAGCAGACAGTCGCTAGAGCCCGCAGAACACACGCTCTCCAGCCAGCCTTTATTCGAATCGATGAGACACACACACACACACACCCTCTTTTAGGCATGCGGTCCTTCTGACTTTGTTGCATCCCACAGGAGCGTCGTTGGGCCCGCTGTCGGGAGGAAGCATCACAAAAGGCATCCCCAGCACGAGGCCACCGCCAGAGTCTCCCATCACCTACCGAGGATCCATCACGCACGTAGGTCCCCTCTCTGCTTCTCGTCCTTTCCGGGCTGTGTTCTTGGGAGTTCTGGAGTCCGTCAGAAGCTCCTCTGGGGCTCCTCAGCAAGGAGGCCAGCTGTCACTGACCGGCTTCCCCGCAAGACAGTCAGCCGACTGCAGTGCACAGTCAACAAGGGGTGTGCTGGAATGGGCTCCTTGTCCCTGCAGAGTCTGCGAGGTCCGAGCGGCCCGCTCGGCAGCACCAAGCATCCACAGCGCGTGTCGTTTGCACCGTACTCGGGTTCCTTGGCAGACACCAAGGTGGAAAGGGCTCTCTGTTCCACTCCTGCATTGCTTTTGAAAACTTCCTACCCTCAAGAGTCATTGCAGCCAAGGCTTTGCAGCCCGGTGCTGTGTGGGAGGGAGAGACTCTCCCAGTTTACCACTCAAGTTTCCTTCTGTAACAGAGGCAGGAAGTGAGCTGGGTCTTTAAACAAAACCCTCTTCCTTTCCAGTCTGCTGCTAACGTGAGCAAAGGCTTGGTGGCTTTTTTTAAAATGCTGGTCCTCTCCCATTCTGCCCCTTCCTCTCTGCCCCGTTTTAACAGACAGGGGAAATGCTGAAAGAACGTGGGGCTGTCAAATGTGTTGGGTCTCCCCAAGAGATCTCCTTGCAAGCAGTTCTGCCTCCGGTCCTGGTTCCTTCCTAAAGGCCCCCACACACACACACACACAGGCACTGAGCGAGCAGAGCACTTTGATTCCCATCAGTCCTCTCCAGCGGCAGAATTCCTGCCAAGTGGGTGATAGCTTTGTGCCGCTGAGTTATTGCTTTATCTGGAAACCAAGCAGAGAGAATCCGTTTCCCTCAGGGGTTTCTCTCTGGCCGGTATTCAGATCTTTAAAGCCGCTTATAAACACTCCGGATTCCTCTCCCCTCCCTCCTGGCTTCCTTATCGAGGAAGGGCAACTCTGGCTCAGCCGCCACTAGAGGGCCCATCTCCAGGAGGTCTCAGATTGCACTCGACAGGAAGGAAAATAGTGTCTCCGTTTCTTTGGATCAGTGTTTGCTTTTCCTCTAGTTAACTGTTTTGTTGTTGTTTTTAAAAAAATGAGTAAATTTAAACTACTGCCGTTAAAGTGCTTTTAACATGTGTAACAGTCGGCACTCGAAGCTTTTTAAACATTGGTTAACTTACAAAAGCACTTACGCCAGGCCCCCCGTCCCGACCGTTTGAACTTGCGTTCTGTTTTAAATTCTCGTTATCTGCTTCCTGTTTCTCAGCTCTGTCACTCTCCAGGTGGATGACGGAAGGCAGAAATCGTAAGGCTAAGCAGGACCGTAGAGCCCCATAGAGACACCCTGTCTTTGCAGGGGGTGGGGAAAGAAACTGTAGGTGGGAGAGGTGTCAGGTTGACTTCCCCCAAGCTCCCAATGGATATCCGTTGTTGCCTTTCCATGTGCTGTTATGTGCAAGGCTGTATTGGGTTTAGTACATTCGGCAGCCTCCCAGCCCTGAACACGAACACACAAAAATACACATGAACTGCCTTCTACTCAATCAGACCCTCGGTTCATCAAAGTCAGTACTGCCTATTCAGACTGGCAGCAGCTCTCCAGGGTCTCGGGCAGAGGTCTTTCACCTACTCCCAGATCTTTTTCACTGGAGAAGCCGGGTAAGGAACCCTGGGACCTTCTGCATGCAAAGCAGAGGCTCTTCCACTGTGTCGCAGCACCTCCCTTGAGGTGGTGGCAGTTCAGCTCAGCTAGGGATGTCTGTCAGGCCTCTCCTGTCTACCACTCCAGCTGCCACGGGAGGAGGGATCTTCATTTCTCCTCTATTTTTAATATTTTCTAAAGCACCTCAAGGCCAGTTTAGTGATGGACAATGCCCCCAGGTCACAGCCGACCTATGGCAAGTCCGTAGGGTTTTGAAGGCACGAGACATACAAAGGTGGGTTTGCCAGTGCCTGCCTCTGTTTAGCAACCCTGGGCTTCCTTGGTGGTCTCCCATCTAATTACTAACCAGGGCCGGCCCCGCGTAGCTTCCAGGGTCTGACAAGGTCGGACTAGCCTGGGCCATCCAGGCCAGGGCTATATCCACTTTAGATACGTCCTAATTCCTGCCCGCCAAGCAGACGAGAGGTTATCACATGTGCACGCGAGCCCACATAGGCATGTGTTATTTTGCTTCGTGAACACAAGCCTCTTTCTGCCTTCCTGGCTTCACAGATCACCGGTCCGCGCAGTGAAATATCTGTCCCACATAATGATCTGTGGACGGGTGGCACGCAACTTCCCACGTAGGAGGTGCAGGAACCACTCTCTTATCTACGGCACACATGTGCCCATAAAGATTTCCCAAGGCCTCTAACCGTTTCTCACTGCCTGGCTGTGACAGCGGACGCTGATTCACAAGCCCGAAGCGCTCTGCCTCCCCAGATCCATTTCAGCAGCTCTGCTGCCATTGGGGTGCTCTGGAGTCACAGGAGGCCGGGGGCCCAGCAATTCTGGTTCAGCCCCAGTTTTTATTGCCTTTAGCCATAGGCCATTACAATGACAGAACAAGATATAAACGACTGAAACCAGAAAAAATAAAAGCTAATTCAATGCACAATAAAACATCTTAATAATTCCAACTCTTCCATCCTGGTCTCCAGGGCTTTTTTTTTGTAGAAAAGGCCCAGCAGGTATTAGCCACACCCAACAGTGGAAACTCATTAACATATTAGGCCACACCCCTGACAGCACAGCTCATTAGCATATTAGGCCACACCCCGTGTTAGCATTAGCATATTAGGCCACACCCCCATGTTACCAGAAGTGTACTCATCCAGCCACACCCACCTTTGGCTTCTTATTCTGTTTACCTTGTTTGTTGTCCAAACCCAGGGCTTTTTTTGTAGCAGGAACTCCTTTGCATGTTAGGCCACACACCCCTAATGTAGCCAATTCCAATGAGTTTCTGCTGTTGGGTGTGGCCTGTTATGCTAATGACATCCTGTGGGGCGCG
>NW_015171507.1:968340-970033 GCF_001447785.1 Gekko japonicus | reverse complement strand
TTTTCTCTGCAGCAGGCGCAAAGGGCCACCCCGTGTGAAACCTCGGCCTCTGCGTCTGCTAGTAAAACTAGATTTTTCTCCCGTTTCTGTTCTAGTGCCCAGGGACGCCAAAATTGGGCCTAGAAATTTCTTCCTAGGGGATTGATAGAGTGGGCAAAATGACAGGTAGTAGCACAGGTCCTCTGGCGCTGAGCCTACACACAGGCAGAAGCGCTGGGCAGCAGGCGTGTTGCTATAGCGGCCTTCAAGCATTGCCGATTGCATTGATTGAAAGCGGATTGAAGTTGGCGCAGAACGTAATTTGCTATATGAGGCCTTGGTTAACTATTGGGCCCTTTGGTGGTCTGATTTGATCAGTTTGTACCAGGGTGAGAGGGCCCAGCATTTAAGACAAGCCGCCTAGGCTAACAGTTAGCGTCGAACCCGGCAGTTTCCCTTCACGCACTGTCACGAGGAGCTTGGTGCTCAGCTTCTGTTAAACGAGTAAGATCCCAGGCCGGTCTTAAGTAGCATATTGCCCCTCACCAGCCCGATGGACCCTGAACCTCTTGAGCCCAGCAGCTGCTCTTATTTGGGCCCTACCTCCACGTGGCATTTTCAGCTGGAAGGAATCGAGACCTTGGCGAGCCACTGCCAGTGGGAATCGGCTCTTTGCTGGAGGGGCCAGCGATCCGCCCCCATTAGAAGTCAGCTTCGGATGCTGCTTGGAGAGGCGCTTGCTTGGTCCCTTCCAGATGTTCCGTCCCAAGAACTGCTGCTAAAAGCTGCCTCTTGAAACACCAGGAAACACCTGCAGCTTTTATTTGCTGAGAAAGTGGGAGTAACTCGGGGGTCTCTTTCTGCCGTAAAAAGAGGGGTGTGGCTGGAAGTCCAAACCTTGGGGAATTTAGGTCTGAAGAACAGCACAAAGGAGAGGAGCTGACGGGCCCGGGAAGGAGGATGCTTGTGTGTTTATTTAATGCAAAACATTTATTCGCTGACTTCCTCCTACCTTGCGGGACCTCAAGGCGGCGTGCAGGCAGTGTTCCCCCTAAGCTGAGTTGGTGTGAGCTAGCTCATCGTTTTTTAGCCTCCAGCTCACACATTTTTGTCTCAGCTCAGGAAGGATGGCTCCAGAGCCAACTAATTCATGCAGCGGCCAAATCGCTCGCTCACAACATTAATGCCAGTGGCTCACAATGTAGCATTTTTGCTCACAAGACTCCATGGCTTAGAAGGAGCATTGCTTGCAGTGTAATCAAATAACAATAATAAAAAATGCGTAGAAGACCACAGTTTAAACTCTCAATTAGGGCTGCGGTCACACGGAACATTAGCCACGCTAGAGAGACGGAAGATAGGCGGATTTTCCGGGTGCGATCTCACCGCCACATCTGGGAAGCGTAGAGCTCCCGTGGCTCACCCGAGGCTTCCCGCCGAAGATGCGGGGTAAAAAAACTAGTACCTCCGAGGTACTAGTTTCCGGTAACCACGGGGCAAGGGCGGGCGTCTGATTGCGTTTCCGGTGGCATCCGGCGCCCGCCCATGTCCCCTTGCAAAAAGGGTTTTTTCCCCCCAAGTCTCCATGGATGCGCACAAGCACCCAACGGAGCATGCGCATACTTTAGTGTACAGAAAAAAACAAACCCGTTTGCCGCACCACGCCGCTTCTTTGCCACGCCGCTGGATTGTCCTGTGATCGGCACTGCCCCCC
>NW_015171507.1:964618-968289 GCF_001447785.1 Gekko japonicus | reverse complement strand
AACAGCCACGCCTCCCCCCCCCCACCGCGATATCCGGCCAGTGTGACCGGGGCCTAGGACTGCCAATACATTTTTTCTTTAAAAAACTAAATTAGTCAAATGCAGTCCTAACCAGAATTGTCCCCATCCTCCTCCCAAAGATTGGAAGTGAGGGGCCGGGTGCACCTCCCTGGGGAGGGTGTTTCATAACCACTGAAAAGGCCGTCTCTTATGTGTCCAGCAGACGAGCTTCTTTGCTTGGTGGGACGGTCAGGAGCGCCTCTCCCCGTGATCTTAATTTGTCGGCAGAAACATTATGGGAGAAGACAGAACATAAGAGAACATAAGCCACTGTTTCAGGCCAGTGGCCCATCCAGTCCAACACTCTGGTTCACACAGTGGCCAGAAATCCCAGGTGCCATCAGGAGGTCCAGCAGTGTGACCAGGTCACTAGAAGCCCTCCCACTGTTGCGCCCCCCCCCCCAAGCACCAAGAATACAGAGCATCCCTTGCCCCAGACTGAGAGCTCCTGTCTATACCAGTCCTTCCAGTACCCCGGTCCCGAGCCATGCACTGCATCCATTTCAGCTTTGCCTCATTTCCTGTGCAAAGTCTGAGACGGCTGGTAATCTCATCTCCTTCACCTGCCGTGCCTGTCACTTCGGCATTGCTCTCGCCTTCGCCATACACAAAACATGCCTTTCCCGCCCCCGTCTCAGCTCAGTTCATGGCGGTTGTCCTCATCAATAATGAAGGTGCTTCCCCCGGCGGTGGGTTGTCTGGAAGGAGAGTTCCAGGACAGCGTTCGCATGGCTGCGCTTCTTTGTTCAGCCTTTTGGAACAAAGTGTTCTTCTCTCTCAGCCCCGCGCGCATGTGCGTGTGTGTGTATGTGCGCGCGCTTTCTCCCCTGCCTTAATTGCTCACGAAGCTGTTAAATACGGATCTTGGGTCTCTTTTCCAAGGGCACCCCCGCCGAAGTGCTGTACAAAGGAACCATTACCAGGATAATCGGAGAAGACAGCCCCAGTCGAGCAGAGAAAGTGAGGGAGGACGCTTTGCCGAAGGGACATGTCATCTACGAAGGGAAGAAGGGACACGTCCTGACTTACGATGGTGAGTTGCAGTTCCACTCCACTTTGGCCTCACATGCTCTCCCGCTTGCGTATGGGCGCTGCAGGTTCTATTCCTTTCCTGGAGCACCCGGCCTGGTCTGTGCATTCCGGCGGGACCAGGTGGTAGAATAGACTATACCACTTCAGACTGCTGGTCCTGTTTTCAGATGCACCCTTGCCTAAAGAGTACCTTGCGTGTAGAAAACCAAGAGTGCAAGGAGTGGACATTTCTCTCACGCACATTAAGGTTTGGGTGTGTTTTCCCCCAGATGTGCTGCAAGGGGGGGGTTACATCCCCTCCTCCAAAAATGGTACCTTCCACCACGGCACACTCCATTCTACTGCCTCATTCTTCTGCACGGGTAGACCAGGCCTCTGTTACATAATAGGTTGGGGAGTGCCAGAAAAAAACAGCAGAGAACCCATTTGTCTACCTGTCGCAGAAGCTGTGCAGGCACAGTGTATACAGCCACTTCCCCTGCAGGGCTGCATTTCTTCAGGTGACCAGGCGGCCGTGCAGAGACAGGGGCAGGGCAATTACACTCAATGCCTACTTTCCCTCCCCACACGGTGAATCAACAGGGGTCATCTGTACTGGACTGGAGAAACAGCTTGCAGAGAATTCTGACAGGTTAGCGAGCACAAACTGTTTCGTTTTTGCAAAGCCCTGGGTGCGTTTGGACTTTCCCTGCATGCTCGCAGGAGCAGGGGCTCCTCCCCACCACTCCCCTTTTCACCTTCTCCACAAGACGTGAGCCCAAGCAGGCCACAAGCAGCAGGGACATCACAGGTCACCGTGTGGGGGGCCAGGCAAGTCCCAGGTGCCTTCCCAGGCCCGGTACTTCCCGCGCCTCTGCAGAGTGGCCAGAAGCAAGAATGAGTGTCAGCCTTCCGAATAGGCACCTACTTAAGGCAGCTTAAGCCCATGGTGGCCAGAGGCAGTGGATGCTTTTACATAAAGCAAACAGGCTGTTGTTTGCAAGGCAGTGCTCAGTTTGGGATGAACTTGTGCACTGCAGAGGTGTTGAAGGGAGAATACATCCACGGGGACAGGACTGGTAACATAAATCTATTCAATATGTTGTCGAAGGCTTTCATGGCCGGAGTTCATTGGTTGTTGCAGATTTCCCGGGCTGTGTGGCCGTGGTCTTGGCATTGTAGGACCTGACGTTTCGCCAGCAGCTGTGACTGGCATCCTCAGAGGTATAACACGGAAAGATGGAGGACTCTCTGTGTCAAGGGGAGAAGAAAAAGGGTAGGCAGGTGATTTATGCCTACTAAGGAAGGTAGGGTAGGGCTGAGTCATTATCTTGTAGGAGTTCCTCAGGCTGTGAACATGCTAATGGAGGAGCTTTCCTGAGGAGGTTCTTTTGATATATGGAAACATATATTTCTGAGGATGCCAGTCACAGCTGCTGGCGAAACGTCAGGTCCTACAATGCCAAGACCACGGCCACATAGCCCAGAAAATCTGCAACAGCTAATAAATGTATTCGTTTGTTGCACTTACACCCCATTTTCCTCCCCGCTGGAGACCAGTCCAGCTTACTTTGTTCTCTGCTCCTCCCTTTCCGCCTGACGACAATCCCAGGAGGCGGGTCAGGCTGAGAAAGTGTGACTGGCCCAGGGTCACCCAGCGGGCTCCTGCGGCAGAGCGGGCATTTGAACCCGAGCCTCCCAGATCCTTGTCCGACACTAACCACTACATCGCACTGACAGTCCGTTTCTCTCTTGGTCACGCCTGCTGTTCGGAAGAAGAGCCGGCCAGGCTTTGTCCCCCCCCATGGCGTGAGCGGCAGAATGCCCGTGGGAGTAGTGCTGATAACGGGCCTTGTCGCTTGAGCCATCTGGACCGCAAGATCAGTAGCGAGGACATGGCAGGCAGCGACTGCGTGAATATCCATTGGACTGGGTTGCGTCAGCGATGCTCTATGCGTGCTCCCGCGGCGAGTAAGAGGCAGATCCTTATCTGCTCTGCCCCCCTCTGCCCTTCTGGGCATCTCGTACCCATCAGCAGGTGCGTCATGTGCCCACAAGTTAAGCGTTCCTCCCGAGAAAAAGCACCCGTTCTCGTTAGCGTTTTCCCCCATCTACCCTGGCTTCTGTGTGCTGCAGAACCAAAGCCAGCCTGTCGGCAAGGCTCTGCTGTGTGGGCCGTCGGAGAAGATCTGCTTCTAGAGAGCCAGTTTGGTGTAGTGATTAAGTGTTTGGACTCCAATCTGGGAGAACCGGCTTTGAATCCCCACTCCTCCACTTGCAGCTCCTCCTCCTCCTCCTCTTCTTCTTCTTCTTCTTCCAGTTTGGTGTAGTGGTTAAGTGCGCAGACTCTAATCTGGGAGAACCGGGTTCGGTTCCCCACTCCTCCACAGGCAGCTGCTGGTGTGACCTTGGGTCAGTCACGAGCTCTCTCAGAGCTGTTCTCTCAAGAGCAGTCCTTGAAAGAGTTCTCTCAGCCCCACCCACCTCACAGGGTGTCTGTTGTGGGGAGGGGAAGGGAAAGGAGTTTGTAAGCTGCTCTGAGACTCCAAGTGAAAGTTAGGGTATAAATCCAATCTCCTCTTCTTCTTCTTCTTCTTCTT
>NW_015171507.1:959045-964556 GCF_001447785.1 Gekko japonicus | reverse complement strand
GTCGTGGGGAGGGGAAGGGAAAGGAGTTTGTAAGCCGCTCTGAGACTCCAAGTGAAGGGCGGGGTATAAATCCAATCTCCTCTTCTTCTCCTCCTCCTCCTCCTCCTCCCCCTTCCCCCCCACCACCAACTGGGCGCTCGTATCCTGGATGGTCAAAGGACTTCTGCTTGGCTTGTCCTTTGCAGACTTCACGGGCGACAGCTGCTGGTGTAGCTCGGTGGCTAGAAGCGTCAAGCTGTGACCCAAGGGCCAAGTCGCAGAATAGTTATGTGTTTATCCACAGTATTTATAGTCCGCCTTTAACGGAGGCTCCAAGCAGATGGTGCAAAGCGCTGTCGAGTGGCAGCCAACTGACAGTGACCCCTCATGGGGTTTTCCAGGCAGGAGGTGTTCAGAGGTGGTTTGTCCTCGCCTGCCTCTCCATGGCAACCCTGGATTGAGCAACCCATCCCAGGACTGAACAGGACTGACCCTGCTCAGCTTCTGAGACCTGGCGAGATCGAGCGAGCCCGTCCAGGTCAGGGTGCAGGCGGGTGGCGAAATGTAACACAAAGGTCTCACGGCTGTTAGACGTGCATGGGGATTTCCCCACTGTGGACTCAATTCTCAGGCGTATGCAAGCCCGATGCAGATCAAGACCGTGTGAATAAGGTGAACTCCTGCCAGCCTCCCATCCACCACTCCGGCGGTGTTGTTTCTCAGGCTGAAATGGCTCTGGGGAGTCGCTGTTTGCCCTCGTTGGGGAGGCTGATGTGTCTCTCCCTCTGTATGTATTGTTCGTTTCCCTGGCAGAAATAGTGAACAAACAGTGAATCCCCAGAGCTGCTACAGGGCAGAGCAGTCGGGTTAGAACGGATAAAAGGACGTACTTCTTCACATAAAAGAGTGGTTAACACATGGAATTCGCTGCCCCAGGAGGTGGTGGCGGCTACAAGCATGGGCTGCTTCAAGAGGGAATTAGATAGACCTATAGGGCAGAGGTCCATCAGTGGCTCTTAGCCACAAGGTATAGATAGGAACTCTCAGTCTGGGGCAAGTGATGCTCTGTATTCTTGGTGCTTGGGGGGGGCAACAGTGGGAGGGGCTTCTAGTGTCCTGGCCCCACTGGTGGGCCTCCTGATGGCACCTGGTATTTTCGGCCACTGTGTGACAGAGTGTTGGACTGGATGGGCCATTGGCCTGATCCAACCTTTGCTTCTCTTATGTTCTTAATTAGTAGACAACCCAAACCACAGGGGTGCGGATTAGATAAGCATATGGAGCAGAGGTCCATCGGTGGCTATTAGCCACAAGGTATAGGTGGGAACTCTCGGTCTGGGGCAAGGGATGCTCTGTATTCTTGGTGCTTGGGGGGGCAACAGTGGGAGGGCTTCTAGTGTCCTGGCCCCACTGGTGGGCCTCCTGATGGCACCTGGTATTTTCAGCCACTGTGTGACAGAGTGTTGGACTGGATGGGCCACTGGCCTGATCCAACATTGGCTTGTCTTATGTTCTTAAGTCCAAAAGCCCTTGTACTCCCTGTTCCATGGTCCCCATCCAAATCTGGCCTGTGTGCATCTGGGAATTAAGTTCCCAGTGGGACATGCCAGGCACACGTCTGATCAGAAGTCCTCGTGGGGCTGCCTGTGACTGCTTCACCACATGTGACTCGGCCCTGGGAAATCCCTGATCAGGGACTGGCTGCGATGTAGGTCCTGGGGCCATTCTCCCACTGAGAGGATCTTTGCTCTGCCTAATACCTTGGGGAGCCACTCACACTTGGAGCAGACACCCCACTGAGCTAGCAGACAAGTGGTTTGACTTGGTAGAAAGTGGGGGTGGAAAGTGCCCTCAAGCAACAGCTGATTTATGGCGAACCCCGTAGGGTTTCCAAGGCAAGAGATAGAATCGTAGAGTTGGAAGAGACCTCCAGGGTCATCTAGTCCAACCCCCTGCACAAGGCAGGAAATTCAGAAATAACTCCCCCTCCACACCCGCAGTGACCACTGTTCCACGCCCAGAAGATGACAAAAAAAAACCACCCCTCCAGGATTGCTTCCTGACCCCCAAAGTGGCGATCGGCATTTCCCTGCGCGTGTAAAAAAGGGCCACAAGAACTAAGCACCGAGGCAACCCTTCCTGCCCTCCCTCTCATGATCTGCCTGAGTTCACACAATCAGCATTGCTGTCAGATGGCCATCGAGCCTCTGTCTGAAAACCTCCAGAGAAGGAGAGGCCACCACCTCCCAAGGAAGCCTGTTCCACTGAGGAACCGCTCGCCGCTCTAACTGTCAGGGAGTTCTTCCTAACGTTTAGCCGAAAACTCTTCCAATTTAATTTCAACCTGTTGGGTCTGGTCCGACCTTCTGGGGCAGCAGATGTTCGGCGATCGTTTGCCATGGCCTGCCTGTGCTTGGCGGCCCTGGACGTCCTTGGTGGATCTCCCCATCCAAGTCCTAATCGGGGCCAGCCCTGCGTAGCTTCCAAGATGTGATGAGACCGGGGCCAGCCTGGGCCGTCCAAGTCAGGGCTGGTCTTCTTTGGCTCCCCGTCTCCCCTGGAGGACTCCGTAGCAACGGCTGTGAGGGATTCCAGCAGGGCGATGGCATCCATTTGTTCATTTTACTGACTTGTGAGTGTCTAAACGCAGCAGCATATAAAAGCAGGAGAGTTCCCTCCTGAAGAGCGTATGGACCCAAACGAGCACCACCTTTCTCTTTTCCACTCAGCTGCCAGCAGAAACGGGAATGCGCTCGAAAAAGCTCCCTTTTGCCTTGCCGGAGCCCACCGGGTGCAGCCAGGCTGCCTGAATCAATCACATCGTTTCTGGAAAGTGAACTGAGATGCTTGTTGAGCCAGGAGGTCTGCTGATCTGAAGGGTGCACACACACACACACACCCCACTCCCTGTTTGGAAACTGTGAGGCATGGGGGTCACGCTCAGTGCAGCAGCAGATGCACTGGAATTCCTCCATGGATATGGGGGAAGACCAGCCCAGTTCCATCGAACTTTGGTCCCTTCGGAGCACTGTCTCGATGCACCTTCTGGACTGGTACTCCAGACCGGTTTCCACATGCCAGAGAGTGAGGTGGTAGAATGGAATGTGCTCGCCTTGGACGGCTGGTGATCAATCCCAGCTTGGAATGTTCCGCTGCATTAAAAATAGTTAAAAAGCTCAGTAGGGAGAAAGCATCTGTCCTTCTCTTGGCTTGCTGTGCTTACAGGCAGGGCTCTTTTTGTAGAAAAAGCCCAGCAGGAACTCATTAGCATAATAGGCCACACCCAACAGCAGAAACTCATTAGCATATTAGGCCACACCCCTGACAGCACAGGTCATTAGCATATGAGGCCACACTCCTGTGTTACCAGAAGTGTGGTCATCCAGCCACACCCACCTTTGGCTTCTTATTCTGTTTACCTTGTTTGTTGTCAAAACCCATGGCTTTTTTTGTAGCAGGAACTCCTTTGCATGTTAGGCCACACACCCCTAATGTAGCCAATCCTAATGAGTTCCTGCTGTTGGGTGTGGCCTATTATGCTAATGAGTCCCTGCTGGGCATGGCTAACTCAGGAGTCAGCCGGAACTCCGTTCCTGCCCCAAAATTGCCCTGCTTACAGGGAGTTTTTCGCATAGACGATTCCAAAATGTGATCTCCCACCTGTGGACTGAAGTGGTACAGTCCATTCTATCTGTTAATTCCCACCTCGTTCTGCTGCATGTATGAATCAGGCCTCATTGGTGTCTTTTCCTTGCCTTTTTGAGGGACATTCTCTGCAGCAGTGTTCCCTCTAAACTGAGTTAGTGTGAGCTAACCCACAGTTTTTTAGCCTCCAGCTCACAAGTTTTTGTCTTAGCTCCGGAAGGATGGCTCCAGAGCAAACTAATTTATGCGGCAGCCCAATCACTCGCTCACAACAATGCCCAGTAGCTCACAAAGTAGAATTTTTACTCAGAAGACTCCACAGCTTGGAGGGAGCATTGCTCTGCAGTAGTCAGCAAGCAACGATTTCCCTCCTTTTTCACGTTGCAGCCTTTAATTCCCACCACTCAGCAACTGCAGAACCAAGAAACTCGGCCAAGAGAGACCCCAGAGACATTTAGTAGGGTCAGTACTGATGAAATATCTCAGGGGTGAGCGTGTTACGGCAAGCCAGTGTGGGATAGTAGTTGGAGTATAGAACTGAGACTCACCACACCCTGGTTCAAATCCCCACACAGCCATGTTCTGTAGGTGAACACGGGCCCGGCATCATCTCTCAGCCTCATCTGAGTTGTTACGAGGCTAAAATGGGGGAGGGGGTAAGCCACCCTTTTAGAGGTGGACCAAACTGCTAAGCACTGTTGATACCCACTAGAGCCAGTTTGGTGTTGTGGTTAAGTGTGCGGACTCTAATCTGGGAGAACTGGGTTTGATTCCCCACTCCTCCACTCGCACCTGCTGGATGACCTTGGGCAATCCATAGTTCTGGCACAGGTGTTCTTGAAAAAGAGCAGTTTCTATCAGAGCTCTCTCGGGGGTGTCTGTTGTGGGGAGGGGAAGGGAAAGGAGTTTGTAAGCCGCTCTGAGACTCCTCTGGGTAGTGAAGGGCGGGGTATAAATCCAATCTCCTCCTCCTCCTCCTTAAGTTCTCATTTGGAATTTGCAGGGGGGTTGGACTACATGGCTCCTGTCGTCCCTTCCAGCTCTATGATTTTTTAAAAAATTAATTGGAACGTAAAAGTCTCTAGGAATTGTAGTCAAGGCTACAAGGTGGGAAGTGTCAAATCCAGAAGGGGAAGGGGGGGGGGGACCGTCTGTGATCATGAGTCCTGGCAAGGCAGGAAGAGGGGAAAAGAATTGTCAACACATTGACGCCAGGATGGTACTTACCCATAAAAGAGCTCTAATGAGGCAAAATCTCGCAGCGTGCGCATGTTGAATTGCACAAGATTGGATCTACTTACCGCTTAATGGCTTTTCTGTGAGCAAGGGAAATGTTTACGGAACCCTTTTCTTTCGGAGGGTTTTTTTTGTCCCTCTTCTCCATGAGTGGGGGGGGGGCAGCGCTCCTCTTTGCACAAGAACTGCTTGAAGCAGATGTTCCTTGATGACAGGATGCAGGAATGTTGCGCACACACACACACACCCCACATCTTCCAAGGCACTCCACTCCTTTCTGAATGCTGACTGCATTTATGTGGGATATGACCCAAATCTGTAAAGAGCAAAAAGATGGGGGGGGGGGGGGTCTCATGTCCCAAAGTGTTGTTTTTCTTTACTGCCAGACCCACCTCCTCCTTTCCAGGCAAGGGGTGGAGGCAAGCAAAGGTGAGGATGAGAGCCATAGGAGGAGAATCCCTTTGATACTGAGAAAAATGTGCAGGCTTGGCTTGGAAGCCAGTTTGGCGTAGTGGTTAAGTGCGCGGACTCTAATCTGGGAGAACCGGGTTTGATTCCCCACTCCTCCATTTGCACCTGCTGGGTGACCTTGGGCAAGCCGTAGTTCTGTCAGAGCTATTCTTGAAAAAAGAGCCGTTTCTGTCTGAGTTC
>NW_015171507.1:950687-958990 GCF_001447785.1 Gekko japonicus | reverse complement strand
TACACATCAATTTCCCACTCGAAGCCGCGTGTCCGCATTTTGATCCACAACTTCGCCCGATTTCCCCCGCAGTTTCGTGATCCTGGTTTTTTGAGGATTATGAAACCGCGGGGGAAATCAGGCGAAGCCGCGGGTCAAAATGCGGCCACGTGGCTTCGAGTGGGAAATTGACACGTACCATCGGGGCAAAGAGGAGTGAGCGCAGAGCAGCGGCTGTGGGAAATCGGTGGGGATGTCTGTTGTGGGGAGGGGAAGGGAAAGGAGTTTGTAAGCCGCTCTGAGTCTTCTTTGGGTAGTGAAGGGTGGGGTATAAATCCAATCTCCTCCTCCTCCTCCTCCTTCATAGAGGTCAGGGAGGAGTACCACATGACTTCCCCCAGGCCTGTTGCTGTTGAATGTATGTGCAGCTGCCTTCTGTTGAATCAGGCTGTTGGTCCATATAGGGCTCGTTTTGTAGAAAAGGCCCAGCAGGAACTCATTAGCATATTCGGCCACACCCCTGACAGCACAGCTCATTAGCACATTAGGCCGCACCCACATGTTACCAGAAGTGTGGTTATCCAGCCACACCCACCTTTTGCTTCTTATTCTGTTTACCTTGTTTGTTGTCAAAACCCAGAGCCATTTTTTGTAGCAGGAACTCCTTTGCATGTTAGGCCACACACCCCTAATGTAGCCAATCCTAATGAGTTCCTGCTGTTGGGTGTGGCCTATTATGCTAATGAGTTCCTGTTGGGCGTGGCCAACTTGGGAGCCAGCCGGAACTCCGTTCCTGTGCGTTCCTGCCCAAAAATTGCCCTGGACTACTGTCTACTCAGAGTAGCTGTGGCTCTCCAGGGTCTCAGGCCAAGGTCTTTCACGTCACCTATCCCCTGGTCCTTTTTTGACCTGGCGATCGAGAGACCTTCTGCCTTACAAAGCTGAGGCTCTTTCACTGAGCCACAGCCCCTCCCAGAGAGACTTCCTTTCTTATGGATTCCTGTGTGGTTCCCTTCTTTGGCACACTAGCCTGAACCCTTGGGGCCCCAGGGTCAGCACCTGCTCTGGGCTCCTTGATGAATGGAAACTGAATGATGTTGAGTGTGGAGAACGGTCGAGAGGCCCCTGCACACACCGTTCATGTTCGTAATGGGATCGCTTCGTGATTTTCTCTATTGCCAGCTGCCCAGCACCCCCCCCCCGCCCCCCATTAAAGCTCCCCCAGGCTCGGAAGGGGCCATACAGGCCATCTAGTCCAGGGGTGGTCAAACTTGCTTAACGTAAGAGCCACACAGAATAAACATCAGATGTCTGAGAGCCACAAGACAGGAACAAATACTACACACATGTTTCAATTGGAAAGTATGCAAACTTGCTTTTTATTAACATTAAATCAGAGTACCAAAAATAAAGGGGTAAGGACAGATATTGATAATGATATTCATTTATCCAATGATAGTTGTAGCCTGGGGGGTGGGGGTTTGAGAATGTGTTTAGAGTTAAAGTTGTTTTCTTTCTCTGTTCTCCCCCCCCCCTCACCTCAAGCCTACCCAGGGAGGGGAACACTCTGTCCCGTTTTATTTCACAGCAACCCTGTGTTGCAGGTGAGGCTAAGAGCGTGCGGCAGGCCCATGTTCACTCAGTGACCTGGTTATGCTGGACTCCAGTCTTAAAGACCCAGCATGGCACAGCGATTGCAATATCAGAGTCGGATGTGGGATACCCAGGTTCAAGGGCCCCACTCTGCCATGGAAGCTCGCTGGGTGACCTTGGGCCAGTCACACAGTCTCCCCCTAGCCCTACCTCACAGGGTTGCTCTGAGGATAAAACAGAGGAGAATGAATTAGGCTGCTTTGGGTCCCCGTTGGGGAGAAAAGACTGGAAATAAGTAAACCTCTGTGTGCAGAGTAGGCATTTGAACCCAGAGCTCTCAGTTCCTGTTCCAGCATTCTTACCTCTGCACTGCATGGACTCTTTCCTACTTGTTCCCTGAGATCCATTAATTGAGGTGCCGTGACTTGAACCTAGAACCTTCTGCGTGCAAAGCAGGGCCCAAAGCAGTGACCCCACGATGAGACTGACAAAGACCGCAAAACCATCTGTGTGCAGAGCCATAAGTAAAACGGCTGCGTGAGTCGGCCCTTCAGGAAGGGAAGTAAAGCGTTCAGAACTTCCAGGGAGATGAGATTGCCCATGAAAATTCACTTGTGGTTTGGACGGGGGACACAGCAGATGTCTGAGTAATATTCTGGCCCATGCCGGCACAGCTTGTCCCCTGCCCTGGCCCCCTCCTGTCTCTATAAACTTTTGACAATCCGTTTTGTTTTTTCCCTTCTCGAGTTTCATCCCTCGGCTTTTTAAGCTTGGGGCGTTTAGTTCATCTGTTCGTTTCGATTAGGGGAAATAATACACGCTCTCCCTCGCGTTAGGTTTGCCTTGGAGCATTTTCCTGCCGTTATCTTTTTTCCTTATTGTCTGGAGTGGAAGATCTCAGAAGGGCTCTCCAAGGGGAAGGGCTTTTATGCGCTTACGGGGTGCATTCTAGAAAAAGAGCCAAAGATTACGCTTTGAAGGCCAATTTAAGTTGCCTCTGCCAGATCTGAATCTGGCTCGGTCTCAGCCTCTTGTTGCTTACAGACGGTCGGATCCAGAGGTTGGGGAGCTGCGTCCAAACGTAAAGCCAGGCCGCCAAATTCATAATCGTTAAGTCGGGAGGGGGAAATGTCACTCATTTCTCGGGGACCCAGCTCCGAGCTGCAAAGTCCACGAAGGCTGCTGAGTCATTCTGGACTCCAGCCCCATAGACTTCCTTTGGGATGGGCCTGACCCCTCTGGCCGGAGTCTTGCCTGAAGCACGAAGGATGAGAAACGGTCTCGTAGGCTCCCAGCCCGACTTTTCACGTCTCGCTTCTTTTGCCTTGTTCTCTCCCTTTCCCAGGCGGCGTCACTGCCGTGCAGTGCCCCAAAGAGGAGAGCAGAAGCGCTCTAGCCCCGCATGAGACCTCCGGCACCAAGCGGACCTACGACATGATGGAAGGAAGAGTCCCGCGGGGCTTGTCTGGGCGCGACCTCTCGTCTGCTAGCATAGAAGGTGCGGCCTCATCATTTGCAAGCAGTCAGATACCGGCAGAGAGCTGTCTTCCCGAGCGGCGCCTCCCCCTTGCTCAGACGATCAGAGGGAGAAGAGAGTACAGTCATTTTAGTCTCTGGCTGTGCTCCTTCCTGTTGTTATGGACAGGGGTCATTTCGTAGAAAAAGAGGCGCAGGAGCTCATTAGCACAACTCATTAGCATACACCCACCAGTCAGGCTCCACCGGACTGTTTTGGATTGCTAGCTATTGGGGGGGACGGGGACGTGCAGATCTGTCCCCGCAGAGGAGGGAGAGCTGGTACCTGAATAAAACTGAATTAAAAGGTGCCACTGGACTGTTTTGGATTGGGGGGGCTCTGCAACTTACCTGGCTGCTTCTGGCTCTGACTGAGGGCTGCTGGGAGCAGGGGGTGGGGCTTGTTGCATGTGCCCGTCCCCATGGCTCTTTATTGCCGGAGCTGGGCTCCTGCAGGAAATGACCCCTAGTTATGGAGCTCTGTCATAGGGCATATAAAACCACAAAAAGTATGCCATGGAAGAGGGCTCTTGATGCCGTCCCAATTTCCTGAAAGCCTTTCCATGCAGAAAAGCAGGCTGGTCCCAATGCATATGGCCTGGTTCCCTTTTTCGAACTCCCCTCATCTCGCTAAGGCCCTGTCATGTGTGGCTTGGCCCCGGAACTTGCTTATTCGATCCTTTTACGTATTTATGGAACCTCTGGAGTAGCAATGAGCAAGACAGCATCCTTATGCACGTGAAGGGTACCTTCCCGTATTTCTAGGCATGACCTCTCTTGTGTATGAAATCAAGCACTAACCTCATTCCCGTAAAACATCAATTGGCATTCTCCTTCATCTGAAGAAGAGAACAGTTATTTATTCACTCATTCAGCCGTTACTCATGAGTTTATACAAATGGCAAGGGTATGAAGGGATGAGCCGGTGCCGCTTTGGGGTCAGAAAGGAATTTTCCTCCAGGCCAGATTGGCCCAGGGATCCTGAAGGTTTTTTGCCTTCCTCTGGGCATAGAGTGGGGGGGGGGGCTGTGAATTTCCTGCATTGTGCAGGGGTTGGACTAGATGACCCTCGAGGTCCCTTCCAGCTCTATGTTTCTGTTATTCTCTGTCTCTGTTTCTCTCTCGTGAAATATTTCAAGAAAGTTGGCGGTTCCGCTTTCTCTTCAGGCCTTATTAATATGTATTTGCATGTCTCAGACAGGAACAGGGAGTGTGGCACGTCCCCCCCCCCCAAAGTTTAGTCTGCACTTTAGCACTGCTTTCACTCTTTCTCTCTGAGAAATTTACTCTTAGTGGGGCGTTTTACCCCAAGCTCTGCTATTTTCTTTCTCCTAAAATTAACCATTCAGAATGAAAATAGGCACTTGGAGGAGAATATTAATTTGGGACGTCTCCCCATAAAACTCACTAGGGGGGTTGTATTAGGGTTTATAAACATAGACACGGGGTCCAGAATGGTGCGCTTCAAGAAGAAGAAGAAGATTGGCTTTATACCCCACCCTTCCCTCGGAGTCTCAGAGTGGCTTACAAATCCCTCCCCCTCCCCACAACAGACACCCAGTGAGGCAAGTGGGGCTGAGAGAGCTCTTTCCAGAACTGCCCTTGAGAGAACAGCTCTGACCAGAACGATGGCTTGCTCAAGGTCATCCAGCAGGTGCAAGTGGAGGAGTGGGGAATCAAACCCGGTTCTCCCAGATTAGAGACCATGCACTTAACCCTTAAGAGAAACCTGTCTCGTTCAGAACTGGAGCAAAATGGCTCAGCTGCATTTCTTATTGCCTCGGCCACGAAGGATTGTTTCTGAGGGCAGCCGTGTTGATCCGCAGCAGAAGAGCTGGGTTCGAGTTCAGCAGCACCGTAGAGACCATCAAGATTTGCAGGGCATACGCTTTCTTGCAAAAATTTACACCCCTGAAATCTTGCTGATCTCTTAAGGTGCTGCTGGACTCAAATCTGGCCACGAAAGCGTATTTCGAACTCAGCCTCACAAGCCAGGATTAGCAAACGTTTTATATTTTTTCACTGATTTGCCTGAGGCTCCCGATATGTTTTGCTTCACACGTTTAGCTATAATAATCCAGTAACAGAGAGCAAGAACAAGTGTAGTAAACAGAGTCGCTCCTTACAGATTGCCAAAGTGCTAAAGAACATGTAGTAGACAGTAGCAAATACGAAGTTAGCCACATAAGAAAAGTACAAAATGGAAACAATGAAGAGCTTGTGCAATAATACACGCCAGTAGAAAAACCCACAGAATAATGGAGAACTAATATAATAATGCGACATGGTGTCTGGACGTTTGATCACAACGTTTCAAAAATTCGTCCTTCATCAGGGTGTTCAACAATGAAATATACAACTTATTAAGAAAAGGAGAGCCATACAATAAACATGCCAGGTCAGCGTACAAATCAAACCGACAGGGGTGAATGAGTCTGTTTACTACACTTGTTTTTGCCCCCTATTATTGGATCATTACACAAGAGTGTCGTGAACGTCATTGAATGCTCACATGTTTAGCTAGCATAGCATGACTGTTGTTTCTGTGTGAAGGAGTCCCATCTTGCCGAGGAGGACGTGTAAACAGCACGGCCACATGGGTGGCTCCATTTGTGTGGGTCTTTCCCACGCAGTCGGTGGCCCACGTAGTGGAAGGAAGCCAGTTGGGGTAGAGACGTGGCCCTGGACGGTTCTCCTGGTGAAGAAGAGCCCAACGGGATCAGTTCAGAGGTCCAACTAATGCAGCGTCCTGGTGATACCAGAGCCATCCAGGGACGGTGTGAGGGCAGCAACCCTCTCCTGGGATGTGTTCCCTCTAAGCTGAGTTAGTGTGAGCTAGCTCACAGTTTTTTAGCCTCCGGCTCACACATTTTTGTCTTAGCTCAGGAAGGATGGGAGCTGCGGTGGCTCAAGTGGTTAAGACGTTGAACTGCAGGCTGTGGAAGGTCAGTAGTTCAGCAGTTCGAGACCCAGATACCACATGATGGAGTGAGCTCCCGTCTCTAGTTCCAACTCCTGCCAACCTAGCAGTTCGAAAGCAAGAAACCGCAAGTAGATAAATAGGTACCACTTCAGTGGGAAGGTAACAGCGTTCCGTGCGCCTTGGTGTTTAGTCATGCCAGCCACATGACCACGGAAACATTTTCGGACAGCGCTGGCTCTTCGGCTTTGAAACGGAGATGAGCACCGCAACCCTAGAGTCGGATTCGACTGGCTTTCGAGCAAGGGAACCTTTCCCTTTACCTTTAGGAAGGATGGCTCCGGAGCAAACTGATTTATGCAGCAGCCAAATCACTTGCTCACAACTTTAATGCCAGCAGCTCACAAAGTAGAATTTTTGCTCACAAGACTCCACAGCTTAGAGGAACATTGCTCCTGGGATGTGTTTGTATTATTTGGTAATCAAGTGTATGCAGAACCTGGAAGTGCCATTTATGGCTAACAGCCTATGATTACGGTTTGAGTCCTGGGGCACCTTTAAGACCAATGAAGTTTAAATCTGGGTATAAGCTTATCGGTCGGTCTTAAAGCTCTACAAAATAATTCCGTTCCAACCGTTGCAAAGGAAAGGGACTGAAATTTTGAAAGTTTTTTTTAAAAAAGAAAAAGCCGCTATAAAAAAAGAAAAAGCAGCTTTTGCAAAGAGCTGGTGTCTCAAAAAACACTGTGATTTCTTTTCCTTTGGCGTTACTGTAGGTCTGATGGGCCGAGCCATCCCGCCAGACAGGCACAGTCCCCTGACCTTGAAAGAACCACATCACATCCGGGGCTCTATCACACAAGGTAATGCACTGTGGTGCCCGATCACAAGTATGTGGCACAGAGAGTGGAAGTGTACAGCTTGTGTGTCGTGTGAACACCTCATTTCCAGTCCTGCTTCAGTAGCTGTTAACTTCTGTTGCAACCTTTGAGAGAAGTGGTAAGTGGCTGGTTGCCTGTGAGCCCAATCGGACCATTCCATGACAATGGGATGCCCCGGTGCTCACTCTGTGCCCCTCTGGCTTTCAGCTGGGGGAGGTCTTCTTGCAGCTGGCTCGGGGGGAGCCAAGAATTAGCCAGAAACGTGACCTTTGCGCAACTCACATCGTTTCCTGTTAGTCCCCTTCTTCCTCCCGGACGAAGGCAGCTTGTCTATTATGTGTGGTTTTCACCCTCAAGCAGTGCGGAATATCCTATTGGAGGGAAATCGGGAGGACAGCAAAATCCTACTAGGGTGGATTTTGCAATTGATGATCCTCCCAGTCCCTATTGTCCTTCGGATTGAGACCCAGTCTATGAAGGATCCAGTAAACTATGGGAGGGGAGGGGAAATTAGTTTTCCTGCATTGTGCAGGGGGTTGGGCTGAGGGATATCCTATTGGAGGGAAATCGGGAAGACAGCAAAATAATACACCACACTACTAGGGTGGATTTTGCAACTGATGATCCTCCCAGTCCCGATTGTCCTTTGGACTGAGACCCAGTCTATGAAAGATCCAGTAAACTATGGGAGGGAAGGGGAAATTAGCTTTCCTGCATTGTGCAGGCGGTTGGGCTAGATGACCCTGGAGGTACCTTCCAACTCTTATGATTTTGGGGGGGTTCCATGTATTCCCCCCCCCCCCATGGAGTGAAATCCGAGGAGTAAAGGTACAACCCTATCTGGGGGCAGTGGGAGGAATCGAGTCATTTCTAGTGGGAGGGGCCAAGGCCTCTTGTTCTCCGCCCAGTCGTGTGAGTCGTGTCTTACAGGTGAGCTTCAGTTGGACTCTGGGATGAAGCAGTCCCTCGACTGCAGTCTGAATCAAGTCACATTGGGTCTGTCTTTACGATTGTCCCAGAAAAGTCACTGGGAAGGAGAATGATGCTAGGAAAAGCTGAGGGTGGCAGGAAAAGAGGAAGACCCAACAGGAGATGGATTGGCTCGGTCAAGGAAGCCTCAAAGGCCCTTCGTTTGCAAGGCCTGAGCCAGGCTGTTAACGAGAGGACGTTTTGGAGGACATTAATTCATAGGGTCGCCATGAGTCCAAAGTGATTTGATGGCACTTCCCCCACACACACACACACACACACAATTCCAAAGCAACAACCGCCATTTTTTTTTTAAATGGGACGTCCGACTTGCCTCAACCAGGGCCAGGGCCTTTTCGGTCCTGGCCCCTGCCTGGTGGAATGAGCTCCCCTGTGAGATCAGGGCCCTGCGGGATTTATTACAGTTACGCAGGGCCTGCAAGACG
>NW_015171507.1:945387-950659 GCF_001447785.1 Gekko japonicus | reverse complement strand
GACGTCCCCCCCCCCCTTGGGCTCCCTCCATCTGTAGCCCCTCCATCTGTAGCCTGGGTCTGTCTGTAGTTCTGGGTCCTTGGGATCCTAGGTCTTAAAGATCTTATAACAAAAACTGATTTTGACATCATCAACCACTGAAGCGTCTGACTTCTATTAGAGTGGGATGGCACCTGTGACTTACGTGTTGTCATGTATTTTACATTGTGTTTAAAAACGGTTTTAACTGTATGGCACTCTCACTGTTGGAACCCGCCCTGAGCCTGTCAAGGGGAGGGCAGGGATAAAAATCCAATAAAATGAATAAATGAATGGCCATCCAGGGCTGAGTGTTACCATTGAATCGAGTTCAGCCGTTAGTGCAGAGTTGCCAGAGAGATTCAGTCGGTAACTTTGAAGCTTTTCTCTGGCGGGAAAGGGAGGATCTGACGGTAGTCCCCATCCATTCCCTGAGAGGCCCCCTGACGAATTCCCTTTCTCGTGTGCGCCGCGTTCTAGGGATTCCTCGATCCTACGTGGAGGGCCCCGAGGACTCCCTCAGAAGAGAAGCCAAGCAGCTCAAGAGGGAAAGCACGCCGCCGAGGGACTTCTCCGATGCCTACAAGGTCAGGCCGCATGAGAGCCTCACCCCTCTGAAGATGAAATCGGCTCACGAAGGCCTCGTCGCCACGGTGAAGGAAGCGGGAAGGTCAATCCACGAGATTCCCAGGGAGGAGCTGAGACGCACACCTGACATCCCTCTGACGAGGCCCCTGAAGGAAGGCTCCATCACCCAGGTACCTGTGCTGTCTTTGTGGACGGAGGAGGGGGTGTTAGGGGCCCGTGGGTCTCCTTCTCACTGGTGGGCAGGAGCGCCTGTTTCCCATCGCCTTCAGTAATGGCGTCCTCTCCAGTTTGTGGATTCTGTATTTTAAGAAATGGGCACCGACCGTGACAAGCAAGCCTCTGGACCCCGTTGGCATCTGCTTTTAGGCTTGCTTTTTCCCTTCTAACATCTTGGGACGCATGGCCAGCAATGCCGTGGAGTCCTGCGAGCAAAAATTCGACTTTGTGAGCTACCGGCATTGAAGTTGTGAGCGAGTGATTTGGCTACTGCATAAATTAGCTTGCTCTGGAGCCCTCCTTCCTGAGCGAAGGCAAAAATGTGTGAGCCGGAGGCTAAGAAACTGTGAGCCAGCTCACACTAACTCAGCTTAGAGGGAACACTGATGGCCAGGTGAGGGACACGTGTCCAGGTGTGGGACCGGAACTCAGAAAGTAAGAGGGTCTCATAGCTTCCCTGGAGTTCTAGGAAAGATAACAAGGACGACGGTTCCAGCTTTCTTTTCCCAAACTCGGCATCAACACAAATGACCACAGAGTGTCTGCAGGCTTTTAATGATAAAACAAGGTGGAAGCCGTGAACTGGATGGCGGTTTTGCCGGGCTTAATGACCAGCTGTTTATTGTGAACGAGACAAGTCAGGAAGGAAACGATCGCCTTGGCTTGTGCAATGGGGACCCCGGGCTCTTGACTCCCATCAGCTGCTCCTTCACAGGTGACCGTGGACATTTTGCGGTCTATATTGGTGTGCTTTTGCTCCGCTGTCTCCAGAATGGGAAAGTCTAGCCCCTTCCCTAGCTCTGGCAGAGGCACATGGGGGAAAAGACACCCTTCATTTCCAGGCTATTCAAGCCCTCGTCGCTATTTTGGAAGAGGCAGTCTCCTCTGCAAGTGAAAGAGGAAGATGTATTTATTTATTTATTTTATTATTTAGTTTGATTTGTATCCCACCCTCCCTGCCGAAGCAGGCTCAGGGCGGCTTACATTAAAAAGTTAAAATATATTAAAACATAGCTGTATTAATGCAATACAACTTCATAAAAACTCTTAAACATAACAAGTCACAACTACAGATGAAGTGCTGGTGGCGGTAACATCCCAATCGGCCATGATATGATGATAACAAAGTATGGCCCAAGTCAGTGTACAGGTATTTCACAGGCTGTGGATGTAGGCCTAGAGGGCCTTGACCATTCAGTCGTTGTTAGTAGCGGCTCCTAATCGAAGGCCTGGTGGAAGAGCTCCGTTTAGAAGACGGCCTCTTCTGAAGTCGGAATGCCTCTTCCAAGACAGCCCCGGCCATCACGGTCATTGCAAGTCCGTGCGCTAAAAAGAATGGATAAAAGTAATTTTTAAAAAACCTAAAAATCAGCCCAATGGAACGTGATCGATTAACGTTTCTCTAATGTGGCGAAAGTGGTCTTTACTTGGCTTCAGTGTTCCCTCTAAGCTGAGTCCGTGTGAGCTAGCTCACAGTTTTTTAGCCTCCAGCTCACACTTTCGTCTCAGCTCAGGGAGGATGCCTCCAGTGCAAACTCATTTATGCAGTAGCCAAAATCGCTCGCTCACCACTTTAATGCCAGTAGCTCGCAAAGTAGAATTTTTGCTCACAAGACTCCACCGTTTAGAGGGAACATTGCAGATTTCTAGAGAAGTCTTATCTGTGCTCTGCTCAGGTGATACCAACTCCCTTGCCTCATTCAGTCCTGCACGAAAGCTGCGTGAGGCAAGGCCGCTGTGTTGTTCCCAGTGCTCAGAGGAGGCGGAGAGGCAGTGGCTTGTTCCACATGATGTGCTGCAGCTCTGCTTCAGCAGGGACTTGAACCTGGGTCTTAAACGAGCTGCGCCTCTGCCTTCCACGTGGTCCATTTGAGGAGATGCAGATCATGTCAGTTCTCCTAAACCAAGGTTGGTGTTCTGAACCCAGGAATGTCGTTTGAGTGCCACGTGTTCAGAATCATTCCTTGGCTAAGTTTTCCATCCGCTCAGCACTTCTGCCTCCAAGCACAGAGCAGCGCAATGTCTAAACCAGAAATGGATGTTACTCCTCAGCTCATGCCCCAGAATCCTTTGCAACATGCTAGGGTGACGAGGCAGGCGTGCAGGGAGCCTCTTGGTAGAAGAGGGTTCCCAGAAAGCTTCAAAACTTCAGAGATGGAGGGTCCAAAGGAAGATGCTGTTGTGTCTTTCTCTGCGACCCCCCTGGCTCACGGGGAAACGCTCAGCAAGTTCATGGTGATTGAGATTGGCACCCTCAGCAAGCCCGGAGTGAACGCCTGTGCCGTTGTTTGTTTGGGTTTCTTTGCAAGCTTGTTGACCTTTCCGTACTTGTCTCCTTCCTCGGCCCTCCAGGGTACCCCGCTGAAACACGACAGCAACACATCAGCAAGCGCCAAAAAGCATGACGTCCGATCCATCATTGGCAGCCCAGGGAGGACTTTTCACCCCATGCATTCCCAGCATCCCCTGGACGTCATGCAGGACCCGAGGACTCTGGAAAGAGCGTACGAGGAGAGTTTGAAAAGCAGGCCTAGCCCGGTGACAAACTCCGGCGGGTCCATCACAAGGGGAGCCCCCGTGATTGTGCCTGAGCCCGGGAAGCCCCGCCACAGTCCGCTGGCCTACGAGGACCACCCGGCGGCCCACGGGACAGCTTTCGGCAGCCACCTGCACCGCGGGTCACCTGTTTCCACGAGGGAGCCAACGCCAAGGCAGCATGAAGGTCAGTGTCGCTTGCCCTGGCGCTGTAGAAGCGGCACGGGACAGCTGCTTCGTGGGGGCTTCCGAGGGCTTTTGCTGGTGTCGGGAATCTCGAGTGGAAGGACGCGGCGTCGCTTGGCGGTTCCTTGGAGGAGAGGTCATTTCTGCCAGCCTGCCCTCTGCTGCCCTTCAGCACTCTGTCCCTGTGGGTGACCCGAGGGTGTCGTTGCAGGAGCCTGTCAGTCAAGTCAGAAGATCTTTTCCGTATTTTCCCAGCAGCCGAACACATGGAAGCCACCTTATCCTGAATCAGACCATAGGTCCCTCAGGGTGAGTATTGTCCACCCAGACGGGCAGCAGCTCTCCAGGGTCTCAAACAGAGGTCTTTCTTACTGCCTCCTCTTCTAAGCCGGAGGTGCCGGGGCTTGAACCTGCGCACCAAGCCCATGCTCTGCCACTGAGCCACGGCCCCTCCCCATTATTCCTGTAGTCACAGAAAGAAGATGCGCTCTGCTTTAAGGAGGGGTCGTATGGCTCAGTGGTAGAGCGACTGCTTGGCATGCAGAAGGCCCTCGGGATCTCCATTAACAAGGGATCAGGGTGCAAGTGCCGTGAAAGACCTCCGCCTGAGGTCCCGGAGACCCACTGCCAGTCTGAACAGACAATAATGACCTTAATGGGCCAAGGGTCTGATTCAGTATCGGGCAGCTTCATGTGCTCACTGGATCGTCCGCAAGCCCCGAGAGAGCAACGTTACCTTGCTCGCCTAGTTTTAATTCTAAACATACCCAAACCATCTGAAAAAGATTAGCACGCTTTCTTTTCCCTCCCTGCTTATACGGCCTTCATGCACATTACTGTGCAGTTCCCCACCCCCCACCCTGTGCCCTTTGAGAGGATCCACGTATTTGTCAAGCGAAGCGTCTTGTTCAGCGCGAAGAACAGAAAATTCTCTTGGCTGGAGTTTCTGTAACGTACACATGTGGCCGATCCAGCGCAGGCAAGATTGCAAGGGAGGTTACAGCCAAAGGGCCTGGAGGTTTCCAGATTTGTAGGGGTTTTTCCCCCCTTCCTGTTAAAGTGTTTTAAAATTCCAGACCAAGGATGTAATCCAGCCCTGAGTGCAGATTTGGGGGTGAGTTTGTACAGGGCAATAACAGTGAGGGTCTGGAGATGCTGGACAGCGTTTCCCAAAAAGCGCATCGCTGTTTTGCGTAGGGGAGGGGGGAGTTCAAGCGGGAGACTCGAAATAGCCAGCAGTTTCTTTTCATGCACATCCCCCAAAGGAAAATAATTGGGATACAGAATAATAGCGCTGTTGAGATGCAGTCTGTTCTGAGGCTGAATATTTAACCGAGCGGCAGGGCAGGCGAAGTTGAAAATTCCGTGCACGGCTGGAACCTCAAGTGCAACTGATCGGAGAAGAAGAATCTCACAGGGAAACTGATCAAGATTGGGTTTGGTTTGGGGGCGGTTATTACACTGTTTGCATTCTTTAAATCTTACTGACTTTTTACACCTGTAATGACGAACTTTTTTGGAGGTGGGGGGAGGCAAATCCCAGGGGGTAGCTGTGCGATTCTCCAGCGGAAACAACAGTCTTATGGCACCTCATTGCGGCATATGCTTTCATGTACTCGAGTTTGCTTTGTGCATGACGTTTGGGGAGAGGGATACGACTTGGGAAATTCCCTGGATATTTGTGGGCAGAGCCTGGGGAGGATGACGTTCGGGTAGGGGAGGGCGTTCA
>NW_015171507.1:925002-945371 GCF_001447785.1 Gekko japonicus | reverse complement strand
TGGAGTCTGCTCTCCAAAACTGCTGTTTCCTCCAAAGGAACTGGTCATAGAATCACAGAGGTGGAAGGGGCCAGACAGGCCATCTCGTCCTCTTCCCTGCTGCCCACAGGAACAGCTCCCCACCCTCCTCTAAGCAGCAGCCCTTCAGATACTTCAAGAGAGCCATCCTGGCCCCCATCAGCCTCCCCTTCTCCAGACTGGACATTCCCAAGTCCCTCAGCCTTTCCTCATTGGGCTTGGTCTCCAGATGATTTGGAGGGTCTGGTTCTATTTATTTATTTATTTGATTTATACCCCACCCTCCCCACCGAAGCGGGCTCAGGGCGGCTTACATAAAGTTACAGGAGATAAAGACAACAATATAAATATCAGAATAAAACACAGCTTAAAAGCACAGTATAATTACTAAAGCCGTTTCTAAGGCAGTGGCGGTATAATAGTAGCAAAAGCACAATGAATTGCCGTCAGCAGATAATTTTCTATCGGCAAGCACAGGCTGGATTATGGTATAGGGCACAGGGTCTTAGATTAGGTGCGGCTCCCTACCCGAAGGCCTGGTGGAAGAGCTCCATTTTACAGGCCCTGCGGAACTGTAAAAGGTCCCTGATCTCCTCCAGGAGCTCATTCCACCAGGTTGGAGCCATCGCTGAAAAGGCCCTGGCCCTAGTCGATACCAGCCTGGTATCCTTGGGGCCAGGGGGGGCCAAGTGGTTTTGAGACCCTGACCGTAGTGCTCTCTGGGGAACATATAGGGAAAGGCGGTCCCTCAGATAAGTAGGTTCCTGACCGTAAAGGGCTTTAAAGGTAAGCACCAGCACCTTGAAGTGAATTCGGTATGCTATAGGCAGCCAGTGCAGTGCTTTTAGCGCAGGCTGGATGTGTTCCCGCATGGGGAGACCCAGCAACAGCCTGTCCACCGCATTCTGCACTAGCAGAAGCTTCCGGATTTGGGTCAAGGGCAACCCCGTGTAGAGAGCATTACAGTAGTCTAATCTCAAGGTGACCATCGCGTGGATCACTGTCACCAGGTCATTGCATTCGAGGAAGGGAATGAACTGTCTGATCAGCCGAAGATGGTAAAAGGCTGATTTGGCAGTGGCTGCTACTTGGTCCTCCATAGTTAAGGAGGCATCCAGGAGCACTCCCAAACTCCTAACCTTCAGCGCTGGCACCAGTGCTGCCCCATCGAAGGTCGGCACCAACGGTGCCCCATCGAAGGACGGGAGTGGGATCCCTAACCCCGGGCCACTCTGACTCAGGCACAGGACCTCCGTCTTTGTTGTTTGCCACAAAGGGTTGGGGGGGGCACCTTTTCAATGGTGCCAGTCCAGTGCACGCTGCAAAGCTTACGCGGACCATCATCAGCCCTCGGGTGTTTTCCCTCTAGCTTGCTCAGCTGGAGAGCAATCGGCATTGCAGTGCTGCAGAGGGAATCCTGGCTCTGTAGGTTCTCCCGCTCTATGCCAAGCATTGCAGAGACTTTGCCCTGTGCCATTTGTGGCAGTCATGCTGCCGTTTAGCTCCCGTGGTGGCCTGTCACCCTGCAGAAGATGCCACTAAAGCTCTGTTGGGAGGAGAAGGAGGAAGATGATGATGATATAGGATTTATACCCTGACCTTCACTTGGAGTCTTAGAGCGGCTTACAAACTCCTTTCCCTTCCCCTCCCCACAACAGACACCCTAGGAGGTAGATGGGGCTGAGAGAGCTCTGGCAGAAACTGCTCTTTTTTTCAAGGACAGCTCTTATCAGAACTACAGCGTGCCCAAGGCCATCCAGCCAGGTGCAAGTGGAGGAGTGGGGAATTAAGCCCGGTTCTCCCAGATTAGAGTCCGCACACTTAACCACGACACCAAACCACCACACCAGAAAAGCACAATGTGCCCTGTTGTAGTTGTACTATATCCACAGGAGATGCGCTGGTCTGAGTCCTGACACCAGGCTGTGCTAGTGAGAGAGCACCCCACGGTGCACTTCAGAAACCAGGACAAATCCTTGAGCACCTTTGGGAAACACGTGCTGCTTATTGCAGTCGTTAGGGAGCTCTCTCTCTGCATTGCTCAGCACTGTGTGGAGTGGCTGGCAGGAGACTGACATGTGACTGAGACACCGTCTCCAAAGGAGGAGGGGGGGGGGATATGAAGCGTTTTCCCATTTATTCTGGCCGTGAGCTGCACAACAACAAAAAATTCGCCGCTCCCAGGGAGGGCTACTGGGCAAGAGGCTGTCTGAACCATGGTGCGCTTTCATTTCATACTTATTTTTGAGATTTAAATAGATTCCATTTCAACATCAACCTCTTGACTGCTGGCAGAATGTGTTAGCAGGGCTATAGAAAGTGCTTTTCAGCTGTTTACAAAACCAAGCCCCCCTTTTAATCTTCGCCGATACCTGAGCCCCACTCCCTGTTAATTTCTACAAATTCTCCCTCCAGTTGCAATGTGCCTCCTCTCCCCCACAGCAAATTTATCCCCAGCTTAATGTATCTGAGTCAGTGTTAACTAAGCTGAGTCGGTGTGAGCCAGCTCACCGTTTTTTAGCCTCCGGCTCACACATTTTTTGTCTTAGCTCAGGAAGGACGGCTCCAGAGCAATGCTCCCTCTAAGCCGTGGAGTCTTGTGAGCAAAAATTCTACCTCACGAGCTACTGGCATTAAAGTTGCGAGCGAGCGATTTGGCTGCTGCATAAGTTAGTTTGCTCTGGAGCCCTCCTTCCTGAGCGAAGACAAAAATGGGTGAGCCGGAGGCTAAGAAACTGTGAGCTAGCTCACACTAACTCAGCTTAGAGGAAACACTGCTCCGGAGCAAACTAGTTTATGCAGTATCCAAATCACCCGCTGACAACTTTAATGCCAGTAGCCCACAAAGGAGAATTTTTGCTCACAGGACTCCATAGCTTAGAGGGAGCATTGAGCTGAGTCCCCAATAAAGAGGGTCTCAAAACACATTTCTTCCCTTTTAGCAGATCTAGTGAGGCTGTGACGCCTGTTTTGGGGAACAGTGAGCCCTTGCCAGTGCTATTGTTTCTTTTTATTTGTGGAGTTGTAGATTGGGTTTTATCGGAAGTTCCTGATGTAAACCAATACCTCGTTATAATAATAACAGGCATTTGCACAGCACTTCAGTTGATGACGATCATAGTCTACAAAGGGCCGTGTTCCGTGAACAGCATGTAGAATAAATTATTAAAAGAAATACTGATCTGCATCCTGAAAAAAAGAACTCAAAAGTGGGCTTTGATACAATGGAACGTGCCATCAAGTTGCAGACGACTTACGGCAACCCCTGTGGGGTTTTCAAGGCAAGAGATGTTCAGAGGTGGTTTGCCATTGCCTGCCTCTGTGTCACAACCAGTGTTCCCTCTAAGCTTTGGAGTCTTGTGAGCAAAAATTCTACTTTGTGAGCTACTGGCATTAAAGTTGTGAGCGAGCCATTTGGCTACTGCATAAATCAGTTTGCTCTGGAGCCCCCCTTCCTGAGCTGAGACAAAAATGTGTGAGCCGGAGGCTAAAAAACTGTGAGCTAGCTCACACTAACTCAGCTTAGAGGGAACATTGGTCACAACCCTGGTATTCCTTGCTGGTCTCCCATCTAAATACTAACCAGGGCAGCCTTGAGAAAGACAGGAGCGCTCCGTCTATGAATGTCAGCTACTTAATGGGCCTTTTGTAGGACCAGCAACAAACATCAATTTGAACTTCAATGTAACCACAAAAGGAAACTTCCCCCTTCAGAAGACTTTCAAGCAAGAAGAAGCGGGTGGGGTTGATCGTGTGAAAAGGATGTAAATTGACTGGTAGTTATTCGATTGCACAAACTGATTATTATTGTTGATATTGCATGTAATGAATATATGCCTGTTTTAGAATATTATGAATAATACACAATGCACTTTATAAGATGGAACATATAGAACACTTTAACGTATAAAAAAGGTTTTTGCAGTGTATATATTTGTTGTTTGAGTCTTCTAACACTGCAGCTCAAGTTTTCACAGCTAACTTCTGGGATCTGACAAGATCAAGGTAGCCCAAGCCAAGAATGGGGAGATCTAGGCAGTCCCTCTAGACCACTGGTTCCCAGAGTGGGCAATACTGCCCCCAGAGGGTGCTGGAACGATCCAGGTGGGCGGTCGGAGCCTTGGGTGCAATTGGGGGGCCTTGAATACAAATAAGGTGGCAATGGAAGCATAAAGAAAGAGAAGTCCAGAACCTAGCCAGTTTGGTGTAGTGGTTAAGTGTGCGGACTCTAATCTGGGAGAGCCGGGTTTGATTCCCCCACTCCTCCACTTGCACCTGCTGATGTGACCTTGGGTCAGTCACAAGCTCTGGCACAGCTGTCCTTGAAAAAGAGCAGTTTCTGCCAGAGCTCTCTCAGCCCCACCCACCTCCCAGGGTGTCTGTTGTGGGGAGGGGGAGGGAAAGGAGTTTGTAAGCCGCTCTGAGACTCCAAGTGAAGGGCGGGGTATAAATCCAATCTCCTCCTCCTCCTCTTCTTCTATCTAAGGCAGCCTTTTGGCAATAGGCCAAATACGTTTGGGAACCTATGCCCTAGACCAGTGATGGCGAACCTTTTAGAGACCGCGTGCCCAAGCTGCGACCCAAAACCCACTTATTTATCGCAAAGTGCCAACACGGCAATTGAACCTGAATACTGAGGTTGTACTTTAGAAAAAACAACTCATACATTAACTTAAGATGATCCAAACAAAGTAAGGAAAGCAATCCCCAATGCTTTCATTTACTTAAAATTATTTGGCAGAGAATTTGACACATTAATGATGGTCTTGGCTTGGCTGGGGCGATGGCACGCGTGCCCACAGAGAGGGCTCTGAGCGCCACCTCTGCCACCCGTGCCATAGGTTCGCCACCACTGCCCTAGACCGAGGCGTACTAGAACTCTGTTGCTTGAAGCATCAACATTCTCAACAGGTTTCAAAATGCTGTGATAGTATACTTGGGGGGGGTGTTTCCCCCCACATTGGCTCTTCTTATGGATTTTTTTCCATGTTAACAGGAGGCATCTCTGCCGGCAAGCCTGTATCCCAGGACCGAAAGATCACCCCAACGCCACGAGAAATCGCCAGTTCCAAGTCCCCCCACGCGACCCTCGTGGACCACCACCATCCTATGTCTCCCTACGAGCATTTGCTCCGGGGAGTGAGCAGCGTGGACCTGTACAGGGGGCACATTCCGTTGGCCTTCGACCCGACCGCTCGGGGAATCCCCCTGGAAGCAGGTAAAACGCCTCTGTTAAAAACTCACAACAAAGCACTGTGACAGGGCGGGGGCTGCGCTACTTGGGTGCGCTTTATGCATCATCGTTGAATCTCACCACACAAGCTGGATTGTGTTAGCTCAGGGCTCGATAGACCTCAGGCATCAAGGCGCCTACAGATTTCTCTGCGGCGTGTAGCATTTTCATTGGTTAATTACCGTAGGTGCCTTTTGGCGATTCTCAGTATAGAGGTGCTGAGGAGACAGACAGTGATTCTTGAAAACAGAGCAGTTTCTGTCAAGAGGTCTCTCAGCCCCACCTACCTGACAGGGTGTCTGTTGTGGAGAGGGGAATACAGACCACCACTTGCCCCAGACTGAGAGTTCCTATCTATACCTTGTGGCTAATAGCCACTGATGGACCTCTGCTCCATATGTTTATCCAATTCCTGGCAGAGGAGAGCCAGTTTGGTGTAGTGGTTAAGTGCGCGGACTCTAATCTGGGAGAACCGGGTTTGATTCCCCACTCTTCCACTTGCAGCTGCTGGATGACCTTGGGCAAGCCGTAGTTCTGACAAGAGCTGTCCTTGAAAAAAGCAGTTTCTGTCAAGAGCTCTCTCAGCCCCACCTACCTCACAGAGTGTTATGTTGTGGGGAGGGGAAGGGAAAGGAGTTTGTAAGCCGCTCTGAGACACCTTTGGGTAGTGAAGGGCCATGGGGTATAAACCCAATCTCTTCTCTCTTCTTCTTCGGGTCACCCGTTCCCTTTCCTCTTCTCTTCCAGCTGCCGCTTACTACCTGCCAAGGCACCTTTCTCCCAGCCCGACGTACCCCCATCTCTACCCTCCGTACCTCATCCGCGGCTACCCAGACACAGCTGCCATGGAGAACAGACAGACCATTATCAACGACTACATCACCTCCCAGCAGATGCACCACAATGCCGCAGCCACCGCTATGGCCCAGAGGGCAGACCTGCTGCGTGGCCTGTCCCCACGAGAACCCTCCCTGGCACTCAACTATGCAGCAGGTGTGAGAAAAGCGGTGTGCTACAGTGGTGGGTGGGTGGGGGGGTGTTTGGGCAGGGTGATGGCCGGGGTCGTCTGTGGCAGCAGAAACGAGAGTCCTGTGGCCTCAGCTTTCGTGGGCCGGAGCCCTTAGGCCAAAGGTGTGATAAAGGGGTCCACAAAAGCCAGTGCCACGAGAGATGCGTTAACGCAGTAAAGACTCTTGCAGCATGTTGAAAGTTACGACCACACCCTTCTTCCTTCCTGAAGACGGGGCAAGCCCCAGATCGCAGTCACGCTGTGCAGTGTTGGCCATATCAGGGAAAGCTGTCCGCTGTCACAGCTTCTAGGATTCCCAGGAGGCCGTGTTGCATAGACTGGCAGATGCGAACAGGGGATGTAGCGGAGGGAAGACCAAAGTTCAGAGGCCCCCTCGGGCCGCGATGTTCAGTGAGTGACGTCGGGCCAGTCGCTCTCCCTCAGCTTAACTTTCCTCACCAAGTTTTGATGAAGCGAGGGAGGGGAGAACTACGTGCCACCCCTGCCTGAGCTCTTTGGAGGAAGGGTGGGATGAGAATGTGACAGAACAGTTCCAGTGCCTTTTATATCCTGGCCAGACCTGGGGAGGGAGGGAGGGAGGTGAGCTTTTGAGTTGCCCGGAATTCTTCAGCATCATCCAATCTGCTTGTCTGACACACGCACTCATTTTTTAAAAAATAATTTTTTATTAAGAAAAGACACAAAGGGACAACAATGAAAAAAGGAGGAACACATGCGTCTGCCTTACACCGAATCAGACCACCAGGGTCAGTTTGGTGTCGTGGTTAAGTGCGCGGACTCTAATCTGGGAGAACTGGGTTTGAGTCCCCGCTCCTCCACATGCAGCTGCTGGATGATCTTGGGCAAGCCGTAGTTCTGATAAGAGCTGTCCATGAAAACAGAGCAGTTTCTGTCAAGAGCTCTCTCAGCCCCCGCCTACCTCACAGGGTGTCTGCTGTGGGGAGGGGAAGGGAAAGGAGTGTGTAAGCCGCTCTGAGACACCTTTGGGTAGTGATGGGCGGGGTATAAATCCAATCTCTTCTTCATCTTCTTCTTCTTTACTCAGACTGGCAGTGGCTCTCCAGGGTCTCAGGCTGAGGTCTTTCACACCACCTACTGCCTTTTAACTGCAGGTGGCAGAGACCAAGCCCTGGGACATTCTGTATGCAAAGCAAATGCCCTGCCTGTGAGCTGTGATCCCTCCTGAGGTGCAATGCAGGATCTTTGGCCCCTCATGTTTTAAATTTTTTTATCCCATCCTCCCTCTAAGGACCTCAGATCTCTGCCAGAGAATCCTGGAGCGCTGCTGCATGTCTGAGTAGACAATACTGACCTTAGAGTCATAGAGTTGGAAGGGACCTCCAGGGTCGTCTAGTCCAACCCCCTGCACAAGGCAGGAGATTCACAGATACCTCCCCCTCCGCACCCGCAGTGACCCCTGCTCCATGCCCAGACGATGACAAAAAACCTCCAGGACCCCCGGCCAAACCGGCCTGGAGAACAATTGCTTCCTGGCCCCAAAGTGGCGATCAGCATTTCCCTGGGCGTGTAAGAAAGGGCCACGAGAACTAAGCACTGATGCAACCCTCCCTGCCCTCCCTCTCATGATCTGCCTGAGTTCACAGAACCAGCATTGCTGACAGGTGGCCACCTAGCCTCTGTTTGAAAACCTCCAGAGTAGAAGAGCCCACCAACTCCCGAGGAAGCCCGTCCCACTGAGGAACCGCTCGGACTGTCGGGAAGTTCTTCCTAATGTTTAGCCAAAAAGTCTTCTGATTTAATTTCAACCCGTCGGTTCTGGGGCAACAGAAAACCTTGATGGGCCAAGGGCAGCTTCATGTGTTCAGAAGTCTAGATCGGCCCTCCTGCAGACCCAGTGGAGGCTGCAGCGCTTTTGGGATGCTACCAGAGGGTACTGTGCTGTCGCTGCTGCACTTCCCCAAATACCGAAGCCTAACCCAACCTGCATTGTCACCCGTCTGTTCCTTCTGCGCCCTCCCCCCACTTTTCCTTGTTCATCCAGCAGGTATAATCGACCTGTCCCAAGTGCCACACCTGCCTGTGCTCGTGCCTCCCACCCCCGGCGCCTCCGCCGCCTCCATGGATCGGATCGCGTACATCCACAGCGCCCCCCAGGCCTTCGGCAGCCGGCACAGCAGCTCCCCGCTCTCCCCAGGTACTACGACTCGTAATACGGGGCCTGAAAGTCGTTGCGTGGTTTTCTAAAAAAACCCCTAAACTGATAGACTGCTGGCCAGAGAAGCTCATGGTCCAGACAGGCACAGAGGGCAGGAAGGGTGGGGGATATCTGCTTGTTTGTTTGTCCGTGTTATTTATAGTCTGCCTCTCTCGCTGGGACGTCACGCAGATTACACAGAGTGAGTCGATAGAGTCGACAGGGCGGCACGTTCAGTAAGCAGGGTTGCAGAACCCACCGGAAGTCCAAAAACATAAGCGAAGCATAGGGTTGCCAAGTCTGGGTTGGGAAATACCTGGAGACTTTGGGGGTGGGGCCAGGAGAGGGTGGGGTTTGGGGAGGGGAGGGGCCTCAGCATGGTACAGTGCCATAGAGTCCACCCTTCAAAGCAGCCATTTTCTCCAGGGGAGCTGATCTCTGTCAGCTGGAGATCAGTTGTAAAAGTGGGAGATCCCCAAGGCCCCACCTGGAGGCTGGCAACCCTAGCGAAGCACAAGGGTTAACAGGACACATTAAATGGCGCAAAATTCCATGATAGGATCCAGCTTAGAGCAGACGATACAGAACAGAGCAGAAATCTTTATTACGGTTCGTAACCAGCACAAATAGTCTAACCAAGCATACATCCACCCATCTCAAAATAATTCAAAACCATTTTCGAGATAATACACTGCATTAGCCTTAGAGTCTTTAAGTTACGCTTTTAAGAGATCTTTCTTAATTCTCTAGGCTGCTGCCGAAAATTTGGCACATGCTAATGTCACCTGTGGATTGGCATCTATCCTAAGCAAAACGATACGCAGTAGTGTAGACCAGTGTTCCCTCTCAGCCGAGTTAGTGTGAGCTAGCTCCCAGTTTTTTTTAGCCTCCAGCTCACACATTTTTGCCTTGGCTCAGGAAGGACGGCTCCAGAGCAAACTGATTTATGCAGCAGCCCAATCGCTGGCTCACAACTTCAATGCCAGGAGCTCACCAAGTTGAATTTTTGCTCACAAGACTCCACAGCTTAGAGGGAGCACTGGTATAGTCTAGACCGCAGTCCCTAATAACGTATCCATGTAACTCTGTGAATCGTTTTGTACAGTGTTACCCTATTTCCTGTGTAGAAAAACCCTCTTGAACCAAATTCGGTTTTGCATCGCTTGCGGAAAGCCTTCCTGACCTCCTCTTGCCGGGCTCCGTTCCATAGGGGGGCGGGGGGGGCCCTGCAACAGAGAAGGCACGTCACGTGTCTGGTGTGGTAATCAAATCAGAGCGGTTGTCCTAGACTCACTGTGGGCGTCCGAGTCAGAGAACCAGACAGCTTGTCGTTGACAGTCTGGATAATCTGGGGGAGGGGAAGAGAGGCCGAATGGGCAGATAAGCTTGCTGGGAAGCAGATCAGCAACGAAGCAGATCCAGGCAATCTGTGGTTAGTCAGTACTTAAGAGGCAAGTAACGATGAAACCGGGTCAGGGGCTTTATAGGGCCATCTGTAAACCCCACCGGGCCTTGGTGTCGCCTGGCCAGCCTCTGAACTGGTGAGCTGCAGTACCACCTTCTGGCCACCCTCACTGGCAGTGCCCGAGTTCAGTGAAGAGCTGGCCAGTGGCGTCCTCTTCTAAGCAAGCTCTCACAGTGGTGGCGAGCTAATATGCCCGGATCTCATGCCTCAGTCCCTTGTTCAGAACTGCCTTGCGATTTGCAGAGCGATAGCTGCAGAAGATGCCTATTCATTCCTCCTTTGATTTTCAAAATAAAAGGAAGGGAGGAAGAGACAGAGAGAGGAGCCAGTGGAAGCAGATGTGTATTAAGAAACTTTTAAAAGGATGACAGTGGGGGGGAAAGATAAAGAGTTTTCTGGCTTAGCACAGATGGGAAATGTTAGCAGGTTGAGAGAAAGCACAGAGGCTTTGCTTGGGGGGAGCTGAAACATCTCCAGCACCGGAGCTTTTCTTCCCTTTCCCATCCCCAGTAAGTCTCCAGGGCTTTACAGTTCGGCGGGAAAGACAGACAAGCACGCTCCTGCTTATCAAAGCCGAAGGTGTCCTCAGACATTGTTAAAGGCCCTGCATTTGATTGAAAAACAGCCATTTAAACGAGGAATGTCAAACTAGCTGCTACCTGAACATGTTCTGACTGTAGAAAAGAGCCAGAGTCCAGGAGCACCTTAAAGACTAACAAAATATGTGGCAGGGGAGGAGCATTCATGAATCACCGCTCACGTCTTCAGATACAGCCAGAATGGGAGTCCATCTGTTCCGTGTTCCCTCTAAGCTGAGTTAGTGTGAGCTACCTCACAGTTTTTTAGCCTTCAGCTCAGTTTTTTTGCCTTAGCTCAGGAAGGACGGCTCCAGAGAGAACTGATTTATGCAGCAGCCAAACGCATCGCTCACAGCTTCAATGCCAGTAGCTCACAAAGTAGGATTTTGGCTCACAAGACCCCACAGCTTAGAGGAAGCGTTGCAGCTGTCCCATTCAGTGGGAAGTGGTGTGATTTCAGATGCCAGATGACATTAGCAGGCACATGGCACTAGTAGGTGAATGACAATAGCAGGTGTGATTGGATCATTCACCCGCTATTGTTATCTGCCTGCTAATGCCATTCAGCATCTGAAATCACTCCACTTTCTGGCAAATAAGACAGATGGACTCCCATTCTAGCTGTATCTGAAGAAGTGAGCAGTGTCTCACGAACGCTCACCCTCTGCCACATATTTTGTTAGTCTGTAAGGTGCTCCTGGGTTCTTGCTCTTTTCTACTGCTACAGATAGACTAACATCCTTGATCTGTGTTCCAACCAGTGTTCCATCTAAGCTGAGTTAGTGTGAGCTAGCTCACAGTTTTTTTAAGCCTCCGGCTCACACACATGTTTGTCTTAGCTCAGGCAGGATGGCTGCAGAGCAAACTAATTTGTACGGTAGCCAAACTGCTCGCTCACAGCGTCAATGCCAGTAGCTCACAAAGTAGAATTTTGGCTCACAGGACTCCACAGCTTAGAGGGAGCCTTGGCCCCGACTGCACATTTTTAAACTCTTGTATGAAAGTAGCCTTTTCTTCCCAGGAGGCCCCACCCACTTGACCAAACAGACAGGACCGTTGGTTTCCGAACGGGAGCAAGAACGGGATCGTGAACGGGAGCGCGAAAAAGAACGCAAGAAATCCGTCTTGCAAGCCACGAGCACGGTGGAGCACGCCCCCATCTGGAGACCAGGTCAGCCAAAACGGCTTCGGACGCCCTCGCAAGGAAGGGGGAGAGGGGCTGGCTGGGAAAAGCTCCGTGTGTTCTCGTGTCCCTTTGCTGTTGCTCTCCTGTCTGAAATTTCCCATGTGAGATTTGTCACGTTTCTTCCTCGTGTTTTGCGGCAGGTACAGAACAGAGCAGCGGCCGTTCGTCATCACACTCTCACAACCACAAACACTCCCCTGTCTCGCCCCGCACCCAGGAGAACGTCCAGCAGCGCCCCAGCGTGCTGCACAACACAAACATGAAGATCATGTCTTCAGAAAGCCTTACCCCATCAGTTCTGCGGTATGTTGTGAGGGTTTTTTTTAATATATATGTTTCGTTTTATTATACAGTTGAAAGGGTGCAGAAAAAAAGGGGGGGAAGGGGGTGTGTGTCAAGAAATCAGAAAGTCATTAATCATCATCAGTTTTTATATTTTACCTTTGTTGAAGACACAGTTATAGGTATAGATAGGGGCTCTGGGGCAAGTGATGCTCTGTCTTCTTGGTGCTAGGGGGGGTCAACAGTGGGAGGGCTTCTAATGTCCTGGCCCCACTGCTGGACCTCCTGATGGCACTGGTATTTCTGGCCACTGTGTGACACAGAGTGTTGGACTGGATGAGCCTTTGGCCTGATCCAACATTGGCGTCTCTTATGTTCTTATGTTAATACATAGAACGAGAATAGGATAGCTTCTCAACTCGATTACAATAATTTCTCAGCATATCAATCTACCTTTTCTTTTTAGAATCAAACCAAAGCATACCCGATTATGAACAATGTAGGATAATAATTTTAAAGTAACATTAATAACTCTTTTTCTTTAGGTATCCTCTATGTATGTATATTTTAAACTTTTCGTTTGTTTGCGACATATACAAAAACTATTTAAAAAATTATACATTAATAATGTCTGTATTTCTCCCTGATTCTGTGGCTATTTCAGGAGATGCCAGCTTTTTGTATCAGTTCATACAGACCTATCATCAGTTATTAACCTTGACCGTAATGCAAGTAATATGCTTTCCATTTCTGCTGAAATTCTTCAATTGGTCTTTTGTTGACTAGGTTTGTTAACTTTGCCATTCAGCTAACTTGTCACCCCAAGCTTCTTTTGGTACATCATAAGGTTTGATGTGAGAGCCGGGGCGGTGCATAGTGGCTTAGAGTGTCAGGATTAGGATGTGGGAGACCTAGGTTTGAATCTCCACTCTAGGGGGAAGTTCACTGAGTGATCTTGGGCTCGCTCACTCATTCTCCATCTAAGCTACTTCACGGAGTTGTTGTGAGGATGAAATGGCTTCGACTCTCGAAACCTCATACCCCCCCCTCCCAAACCTTGTTGGTCTCGAAGGTGAGACTGGACACAAATCTTGCTCTTCCACTGCAGACCAACACGGCTCCCCTCTGAAACTGTTCCCAAGCAGGGTTATTACTCCATTCTAAATCCATTGGAATCAGTGGGATTCGACCGGGGTAACTCTGCTTAGGCTTGCTCTGCACCTAGGTGCTGCCATCCAGGGTCACACGTCCACTGCACCCAGCCACGTTCGTGGAGGAGAATGCAACTCTTGTGGACGGTGGGCTGGTTTGTCGTGCTGCCTTGAGGAAGTGAATCCGTGAATCGTCCTCTAACCTTACATGGGCATAGATAGTTCGGATAATGTTGTGGAAGACGATGCGTTGTTTGTTTAAAATATGTATGTACCCCACTCGTACTTAAATGTTTCTGAAACTTGTTTCCAAGAAGAATGAAATCCAACAAATGGAAAGCAGTAAAAAAAATAGAGCGTCGGCCAAAACCTAAGGTCAGCCGTTCCAAAGATCATCAAAAGTGCGGCCTAATTTGGGTGTTCCGTGAAATATTTAAAATACTCTAGATTTGATTAATTAAACCAGGATGGAGCTGTATTTCGAACGCCTTTTGTGGATCTTCTGCTTAGGTTTTCCAAGCGATTCAAGAAAGGATAGTCATTTGTTTGTGGAACTGGTTGAGTATAGAGTCATAGAGTTGGAAGGGGCCGGACAGGCCACCTAGTCCAACCCCCCGCTCCATGCAGGATCAGCCTAGAACATCCCTGACAAGTGTTCATCCAGCCGCTGCTTGAAGACTGCCAGTGGGGGGGGGCTCACCACCTCTCTAGGTAGCCGATTCCACCACTGAACTGCAATTACTGTAAAAAGCTTTTTCCGAATATCCAGCTGGTATCTTTCTGCCTGTAATTTAAACCCACTATGATGGACTGTCGATAATTTTGAGCTGGGAGGAGGTTTTGTCCATGATCAAGGGATCCCAAATCTTAAGAAACCGTTTGTTTGTTTTTAAATTGAAGCTAGTTTAGTTTAGTTTGATTTATAGCCCTCCCTCCCCTGCAAGCAGGCCCAGGGTGGGTAACAACAATAACAATAAAAGCACTTAAAACAATAACTATAGATCAGCGATTGAAACTATATCAGATGGCAGCCGAACCAGTAGAACAAGTTAATGCAACCCAGGTGGATTTTGCATCCGGCGCAACAGTAGATGTTAAAGTAGTGCAGAGAAACAAAGCAGGCAGGAAGAGAGCACACACAGGTTGTGTCATTTATAGTCCCCCTTTCTCACTTGGACTCCAGGCAGGTTACACAGAGTGAGACAAGACAATCAGCAGGGGTGGGAAATTCAGTAGCGGTGCAATGGGATTTCATGTGCTCTTGCCATTTTCATTGTTATCCACAAAGACTGCTAATCTGTATATCTAATAGCCAAGTTGCTACCTCCGTGCGGATATCTAAATCCACACATCGGGGGCACTTGGGGGGCAGAGAGATTTTCCTGCACACTTGGAGCAGTCCCCAGGTGTGCAGAAAAATCTGAAAAGTTGAAAAAAATATACGGGGGATTCTTAAATCCCCCCCCAAAATAAAAGAGCATTCCCTGCGCATGCGCAGAGAACGCTCTGGCCGTTGGGGGGGAGGCTCAGCGTGCTGGGAGCCGCTCAGGCCTCGCCGCCAAAGCTGGGGGGGGGAGATCGGCGGGCCCCGGGAGGGGGGAAGTTTACCTGTGGCGACTTCCTCCTGCTTCCGCAGGCCGGGACACAGGGGGAATACCCCCGCCCCGCAAGTATCGCGGGTCCCTCTTCTTGTAACTTTATAGTGTTAAAGTTGGACTTGAAACTGTGATATAGCAGTGACATTAAAAAAAAAAATTACCCCAAGCCCAGTGATCTCTTTCCCAGACCACCTCTGATGTCTCGTTTTGTCCTCTGCCCTTAAGATCTTGCTCCACGACCACCACGTCACCGGTCCGCCCCTCAGGCTTCTCTCCGGCATCAACGTTGCGCGGCCCCATGAGCAGCATGGACAGCTACACGCCCATGATGGACTCTGCCCACGCCCAGAAGGAAGCCTCCCGGCCCCAAGACGCCAAAATGGAGCGCCCCCAGGCCGACAACGCCATGTTCACCTCAAAGCTGTCTGCCGGGGCAGGCCTGGAACAGTCGTCCTCGCCCATGAAAGCCATGGAGCCCAGGCCAGTCCCCTCCTCCGGGCCGGGGCCTGCCCACCCGTATAGCAGAGGACAGGGGAAAAACTTGCCACACCTCCACTCCCCCCTGGACCAGTCGCTGCACGCAGTGCCGGCCAGCGAACAGCCCAGTAGAGAAAAGAGTCTGAGTAAAAGCTTTTCAGTGCAGGAACAGGAGCTCCGAGCACTCGGTAAGACCACCATGACAGCGGCCAGCTTCATAGATGTGATTATCATGCGTCAAATTTCTTGCGATAAGGGGAAGCGAGAAAGAGGCTCGCTAAATAACGACGCCAATAGCGATGGTAAGAAATTGGGGGGGGGAGTGGGGCGGTACTTCAAGTTGTGGCCTTTTTTAATTAAAAAAAATGCACATAACTGCATTACAAAAGACCCCCTACCCCACCCACCCACCTCGACCCCATCGTTTTGTTTTGATTTAATTGTCACATTTACGGGGACGGCCTGTCTTGTATCATGCACATATATTCCTAAGTATCATTTTCGTGGAAAAGCTCTCTTACGTTTTCCCCTCCTTCCCTTTCATGCCTCTTTTTTCCCCATATTTTTGCCAGTTCTTGGTTTCGTGCATATAATTCCATTCCTGATATGTTGTTATAATCTCGATGGAAACAAAGTGCTAAGATGATTTTAAGTAGACAGATGTGAAACATAAGGCGGTCGAGGGTGCATGTGAATGGAAACTGCTGGGTAGATAAAACTGTGTAATGCTTTTTTGGGTTGGATGGCTCTCAAAGTGCTTTTGCAAACTGATGTTCCCAGGTTCTTGATATGAGGCAGTCTCTTGGGGTTTGAATATGATTTGAGGTCGGGGGCAGTGTTCCCTCTAAGCTGAGTTAGTGTGAGCTAGCTGACAGTTTTTTAGCCTCCGGCTCACGCATTTTTGTCTTTGCTCAGGAAGGACTGCGCCAGAGCCAACTCATTTATGCAGCAGCCAAATCGCTCACTCACAACTTTCAGTAGCTCACAAAGTAGAATTCTTGCTCACAAGACCCCACAGCTTAACGGGAGGGTTGCTCGGGGGCAGTGACAGAGGCCATGCACTCTGACTCTGGAAGGCCTGAATCTGTAGTTGACGCTGCTTGAGAGGCTGAAAGCGTTCTCCTGCAGTCTTAAGGAAGCAGCTTAACAGTTTCCAGAATATCTAGGACCTGCACCAAACTGTGCGCTCTGTCCGTTTGCCAAAATACGCACAAAGCTCCGTTATGTTTCTGCCAGCTGATGTCTTGCAGGAGCTAAATAGCCAGCTGGGAAACTGATCTCTTCACTCGATAGGCAGCTGCAAGAGATCGTGGGGACCGTGTTCCTGGACAGATAGCTATTTGCCATGATAATAAAATACAACCGCCCCTCCCTGGGCGAACCACAAGAGGGCAGAAGCGGTCCCTTTGTGCCCTGATTGTGAGTTTCCCAGGAGCACAGCCAGAAATTGGAGGCAGGCCTTGAGGAACCTTCAGCCCAACTGAGCGGGGCTCTTAAGGGCTACACCTGTGCTGGTGTAGTAAAACAGAGTTGCCTTATACCGATTTGTTCCAATGGTCCATCCATCGTAGTATCATCTGCCAGACTGAACAGAAAACTCTCCGGGGGAGTCAGGAAGAGAAATTCTTCCTTGAGCCCGAGATCCTTGAACTTGGGGGGGGGGGGATACTGAGGGTTGACATTTTGAACCTGGTAACACGTGCTCTTACCTTGGAGCGGTGGTCTTTCCTTCCCCATTCCTCCCCTCAGACTTTTAAAAAATCTTTCCATGCCCCGACCTGGATAGCCCAGGCAAGCCCGATCCCGTCAGATCTCGGAAGCGAAGCAGGGTCAACTCTGGCAAGTACTTGGATGGAGAGACCTCCTTGGAAAACCAGCAGTCGGGAGGCAGGGGCAGGCTTCACTCGGCCACCTCTCTGAATATCCTCCAGGCCCCCAGTAGGGGTCAGTCACCAGAGGTCGCCGTGACTTCACTGTGCACACAACACTCACATGCACACACATACACACCTGCACATATGGGGGGGGAAAGCTTTCCATGTTTCTCTGTGACATGAAACAGGAATCACAGGATAGACACTGGTGGATATCAAAGGATGCAGATGGTTCTAGCTGTGGAAGAAAATCCATTTGCTTCTCCTTAAGTTTCTTCTGCAATCGACTGCATTTCACCCAAGAGTAGCCACTTTTTACCTCGCTGTCCTACTGTGGTTCTCTTCTTTCCAGTGCATTGGGGTGGTGGGCAGAGCTAGCTGCATTTCTGAAAAATCCCTGTTGACAAGAAGATACATTTGTCTGTATGTCTCTTTCCTTTTCCATTGGTAAGTGCAGGGGTCATTTCGTAGAAAAAGAGGTGCAGGAGTTTATTAGCATAACTCATTAGCATGACTTATTTGCATATGCCACACACCCTGACATCACTGGAAGTGTGTCAGAAGGCAACACCCACCGCTCAGGCTCCACTGGACTCTTTTGGATTGCTAGCTATTGGGGGGGGGAACGTGCAGATCTGTCCTCACAGAGGAGGAAGAGCTTGTACCTGAATAAAACTTGGCCTTAAAGGTGCCACTGGACTGTTTTGGACCGGGGGGCCAGGGAGGGGCTCTGCAACTTACCTGGCTGCTTCTTGCTCTGACTGAGGGCTGCTGGGAGCAGGGGGCGGGGCTTGTTGCATGTGCCCGCCCCCTGGGCTCTTTACTGCCGGAGCTCCATTCCTGTGTGCTCCTTCAGGAAATGACTCCTGGGTAAGTGCCACCGTATTTCTCTATGAGCTGCCCTGAAAGTTGCAGCATGCCAAGAAATTGGGGTTTAAGCCACAAGATAAGAAGAGGGGGAGAGAGACCTTTTTAAAAAACAGATGTACCACGTCTTTTAAAGATTTTAAAGCAGTCTTTGTCGCAGTGCTTGGAATGAAGAGGCATCATCGTGATCTAAGACCCCAGCATTTTTTATGCCCTGCAGGTTTCCACGGAAGTTACAGCCCCGACGGCATTGAAGCAATAAGCCCTGTGAATTCACCCAGCATGCCACATGAGAAAGGGACAAAGTTGCCCCAGGATATGGAGAGGGGACGCGGAGAGCATGACCTCCGGACAAAGCAGTCAGGTGAGGGGGCTTTTCTGCTCCCGTAAGCCTCTTTAATTCCTTCCATGGCAGCTTTTGCTGTGCAGGTTTCTACTCCACGACAAGGCTGTTCCTTTGCCTCTTTCGCTTTGGGCCACTCTGCTCATTGCGTGGCAGTAAACCTGGGTTTTGCCATCAAGTTTATAGTTAGCTGGAAGCTGAGCCATATCCTGATGAGCCTACCAGTGGAATATACGTGTTCCTAAGCATGGGCTTGTCTTAATTTTATGCTACATCCTATATCTTAAGAAAGAATCTTAGGTGTACATAAAGGATGTCATGAATGTCACGTGTGTACCACCACCACCACCATCCCTGCTGTGCCAAAATGGTGTGAATTTGTCCGTGAAACTGGTTTCCTTTCCGCTCTTCTGTTGCTGTTTAAAGTTGTAGTCTGTGACAACGGGTGTGGCTCAGAAGAACACGCAGGTTGTTGTCTGCAGGGTTTACATTCTAAGGCTCAAACTGGATGCTACAGCTGACAAGGGTTGTGACTTGGGTGCATGTCCTAAATCCCTGGCCATACAGAAGAGCAGGGGATCTGACCTTGATGGCGTCCCACTGCTCTCTTTCGCTCCGGAGCGCTGCAAGGCTGAGGAGGGACTTCCAGCTTCTCTTTGGCTCTGTTTCCGTCAGCGGAAAAGGCCACGGGGGGTGCCTCTTTGCCACTTTCTCTGGCCCCATGTGTCTTTCCCCAGGAAACGCAGAGCCAGGAAAAGGGGCCAGCAGCCCCCACCCCAGCTGTTTCCAGTGGTGAGATTGGCATGGGAGAGATGCCAGAAGCCTCCCCTCCCCCCTCACAGCACCGTAAAGACTGCAGTGTTCCCTCTAAGTTGAGTTAGCGTGAGCTAGCCCACAGCTTTTTAGCCTCCAGCTCACACATTTCTGCCTTAGCTCAGGAAGGATGGCTCCAGAGCAAACTGATTTGTGCAGTAGCCAAATCAATCACAACTTTAATGCCTGTATCTCACAAAGTAGAATTTTTGCTCACAGGACTCCACAGGTTAGAGGGAGCATCGGTAAAGAGTAAGATACCCTGTTCTTCTACATAACGGTGAGTCAGGACAGGCACCTCTGTAAGCTGTAACGTCTAGTTTGGGCCTAAGAGTCAGTTCAGAGTTCGAGAATGGGGGGGGCTGCGCCACTTCATTATTTATGAAAGGGACCCCGTGTTGGGATGTGCCTCGATGTCAGCAAGTCGGTTTATACATAGAATCCTATTCCCTGGTGGGAACTTGAAGTTCCCTGTGCACTTATTGGAAGTGGTATGTTCCCATGAAGACAGAACCAGGGGAACTAGTTGCAGCCAGAGAGGGCCGATCTGCCACAGGGATAGCCTGCTTGCTGGGAGGGCGGGATACAGCAAGTCCAATAAAATAAATAAGTAAATAATTGCTGCCCAAGGACACCCAGGGTGCAATGTCCAGCATTACATCTTCTCTCCTCTCTGGTCCTCAACCGGGGAGCAGCCCTTGCTGTCGTCTTAACACGTGGCAGCCTTAAGAAAGACAGGAGCGCTGCAGCCTTAAGAAAGACAGGAGCGCGCCGTCTATGAACCTCAGCTGCTTAATGTGCCTTTTGTAGGACCAGCAACAAACATCAATGTAACTACAAAAGAAAGCTTTCCCCCTTTAGAAGACTTCCAAGCAAGGAGAAGCGGGCGTACAATTCTAGAAACTCCCGTTGGGGGTTGACTTTGAAAAAAATGATGTAAATTGATTAGTAGTTATTATACTGAATGAACTGATTATCATTGTTTATTGTATGTAATGGATATATATATACCTGTTTTAGGATATTATAATAGCGCACAATGCACTTTATAAGATGGTAGTTAACAAATAGAACACATTAATTGACAAAAAAGGGTTTTTGCAGTGTATATATTTGTCATTTGTGTCGTCTTAACACAGGCAGACTAACATCTGGTGGCCTCCCTTTGTTCGCTTAAGTGATGGTTTCCTTTTCTCGGCTTTGAGAAAACTGGAGAACCCCAAATTAGATTATGGATACTTTTTTTTTTTTTTTTTTTTAAGGAAGACAAAAGGGAAGACACCCCACTGCCCCCACCCG
>NW_015171507.1:913742-924892 GCF_001447785.1 Gekko japonicus | reverse complement strand
AGCATAATAGGCCACACCCAACAGCAGAAATTCATTAGCATATCGGGCCACACCCCTGACTGCACCGCTCATTAGCACATTAGGCTGCACCCACATGTTACCAGAAGTGTGGTTATCCAGCCACACCCACCTTTTCCTTGTTATTCTGTTTACCTTGCTTGTTGTCAAAACCCAGGGCCTTTTTTTGTAGCAGGAACTCCTTTGCATGTTAGGCCACACACCCCTAATGTAGCCAATCCTAACGCGTTTCTGCTGTTAGGTGTGGCCTATTATGCTAATGAGTTCCTGCTGAGCGTGGCCAACTTGGGAGCCAGCCGGAACTCCGTTCCTGTGCGTTCCTGCCCCAAAATAGCCCTGGCTCTTCTGTTATTGAGGATCTTCCCCATTATATTCTTGAATGCTCAACGTTTACCCAACCTAGGTTAAAATCTCTCTCCGGTATTTTATCGGACTTAAGTTTCTATTCAGACCCTGAGAAGCTTGTATTCTTGTTAGCGGAGTCCAATGCCAATATATCTCATAGAATGGATTTATATGCCTCAGCTGCAAAGAAAATACAGGGCCAACGCTGTTCTTATGGGAACTAATTAATATTGATCTTAGTGGGCACCTTTTGATTTAAGTAATCGCTTATAACTTCAGTTTTATGGTTTTCTTTATATCTTAAATTTTACCCTCTTTTATACCACTATTCATATTTATAGTATTCCCCTCTGTTGTTATCCTTGGTTTGTAATGGCCTATGGCTAAATACAAATACAAGTAAATTTCAAATTTCACATGTGTTCCCAAGGTCTTGACTCCTCCCGGGCTGCTTGCGCCCGGTTTTCTTCTCTCCGCAGGTCCCCTGAAGCCTTCTCCCACAGAAATCTCTCACCTACAGCAGCTCCACCAGCTCCCTGATGGTCGGCAGTCGCCAGGCCAAGCGTTCCCGGGATCACAAAATTCCAAAGGCCACCAGCGGGTCGTCACCTTGGCTCAGCACATCAGCGTAATTAGCACTCGTCGCTTCCCTTCCAACCGCAGGCCGCGTAGGGCAGCGCTTTTGCAAGGGTGCATGTGGCAGGGAGGGGCCGGTCGCCACAGAAAGGCCTCGCAGCCCCAAGCTTGGCTGCCAAACGTGGGAATTTTCCACCGGAAGGAATTACCTGTGCCTCCCGCTGAAAGACTCAGCGCACAAATGGATCTGTTTTCATGCTTAAGAGAATTGCCTTTGAATCAAACAGCCTGGCTAATCTGTTCAGAGAAGCCTTTTTTTCACATGGGTGCCTCCTTTAGAAGCATTCTGTAACCATCCCCGCAGATGCAAAGTGCGCAGTCTGCTGCAGCTGGAACAGCTGTTTCAAAGGCCTGTGCCTCAAGCAAATATTCATAAAAGCCAAAGCGCAATTAACATCTGCCATTCATATGCAAGCGTGGTTTTGCTTCCCCTTTGCATCTCGGCAGCCTAAACCTAGCAGGACTGTTCCCTCCCAAGTTTCATATCTGGGCCTGGGAATGTTTAGGTTTTCTACCTAGAATTTAAGGAATCCCGCTGCCGAAATAACTGGGTTGTCTCCTAGCTCAGTGCTCTTCATGGTGAGTGCTGGGGGACCTGAGTGCCTTTGGAAGCACCGTTTGAGAAGTTCCTCAGTTAGGAGGCCAGGAATGACAGGCAGGCTTCTGCAGAAGACAGCCTGCGTCCTGAGATGCTCCTCCTCCTCCATAATGCACGGCTTCAAGACAGCATTCAGTGCTTTCCCTCTGGCCTAACAAGACCTTGTGTGTGCCTTTGAGCCTACCCCAGAATTCTGCCTATAATGTTGCATGTGACCCTTGACCTTGTGTGTACCTTTGAGCCTGCCCCAGAATTCTGCCTATAATGTTGCATGACTTGCACGGGAAACATGCAGCAAACAATTCCTCTGCAATGAAGTCTGAGTGGAAGGGGTTCTCTGACAGTAGACCGTTCATTAGACCATTGTGATAGGGAAATCCATTCTCTCCCCCCCCCCCATTTATGATAACAGGTTTAACTTGGGCAAGGGGGGGATCGGGTGGAGCAAGTGTCATAACTCAGATCGTCCCGACTCTGTCTTAGCTCTGGCAGCTCCTCTGAGTTCTTGCTTGTGGGGAAAGGGGGGGGGCATCATGGGGAAAGTGCCCAACCCCCCCCCTTGGGGCAGCCACATGGAAAGACGGCAGCCCAGGGGCCACATGAGTAATGCTCACGCAGGGCCTCATGGTGGTGGCACCTGCCATCCGAGCACTCACTGCGCATCGCAAGACCCTCCTAGCTGCTTGTTCAGAGGAGTTTAGCCGTGTTGGTCTGTTGCTGCAAAACGGGGAAAAGCCCAGTAGCCACCCCTAAGACAAACAAGCTTTATTGTTGCATAAGCTTTTGAGAAACACAGCTCTCTTCGTCAGATGCTCCGTGCATCTGACGAAGAGAGCTGTGTTTCTCGAAAGCTTATGTTACCATAAAGTTTGTTGTTTATTTATTTATTTATTATTTCGACTTGTATCCAGCCTTGCCGGACAAGCTGGCCCAAGGCGGCTTACAGATATTAAAATACAATAAAAGCATAAATGCAATAAAATGCATGTAAGCTACATAAAATACTAACATAGAGAATACAGTAGATGGCGGCATTCATTAAGCAGTCCCTTAAATGAAAGGCGGTATCCAACAGTCTATCGTAGGGCCATGATGTATTCCGGTGGCTCATTTATCAGTGGCGGCTCCTAATCGAAAGCCTGGTGGAAGAGCTCCATCTTGCAGGCCCTGCTGAAATGTAAAAGGTCCTGAGGGCCCTGATCTCTTCTGGGAGCTCATTCCACCAGTACAGAGCTACCACTGAGAAGACCCTGGCCCTGATTGTGGCCAGCCTGGCATCTTTAGGACCTGGGAGGCCAATCGATTTTGTGACCCTGAGCGCAGTGCTCTCTGGGTTGTTAGTCTTAAAGGAGCTACTGGGCTTTTTACTATCTAGCTCCTTGTGTGTATTGTGCAAGGAAAGATCCCTGCACCCAACTGAACTGTGTCCCCCCCCCCTTCCTTACAGGAGGTGATCACACAAGATTACACGCGCCACCATCCCCAGCAGCTCAACTCCCACCTCCAGTCCCCAGTGTATTCCTTCCCGGGAGCGCCATGTCCTGTGCTGGACCTCCGGCGAACTCCCAGCGAAGCTTACGCCCAGCAGCAGGAGCACCTCCCGGCCTCGAGAATCTCTCCGGAGAGCGAAGGATGCAAGAGGTGAGGCCACTCTCTCATTCCGCTCCACTTCCCCTTCTCTTGATTCCCCGTGCTGCAGATTTCCTGTCTTGATACGTCAGGCGGGTTATAAACCGGAAGGGGTACAGTCCAGCCAAACAGTTGTGCGGTTTTATCAGCCGTGTTGATTTCTTGGGGACAGAGGTAGACGCGTTTAACTTTTCTGTGGAAGTAAGGGGGGTCTGAAGTTCATTATCGTGGCTTCTGTACAGTCCCAGGCCAATGTGTGCCTGCACAGGAGACCACTCGATGAACAGCAGTTACAGGTAAGTGCAACCCTGTTTTTTAGATTTTATATAGTTTACTTCATTCGCACCCTGCTTTTCTCCCTAAGGGGGACCCAAAGCAGCCTGCGTTGTTCTCCTCTCTTCCATTTTATCCTCACAACAGCCCTGTGAGGTAGGTTTGTGTGAGTCTCGCCAGGTCACCCAACAGGCTTCCATGGCAGAGAGGGGATTCAAGCCTGGGTCTCCCCAATCCTAGCCTGTCTGTCTGTCTGCCAGACCCCCCAGTCCAGTTATACTCAACAACTCTCTCTTGGCAGTGATAGGTTTATTGAGATGTATGCAAGATCCAGAAAGTCACTGTGTGAGAACTGAAGACTTTAGGCAGGTACAAGCTTAATATAGATCATTCGAATAAAAGCCCCTTCCTTCCCCCAGGCATACGTCACACTCACACCACGCCTAATGTTGCCATCCGAGTCAAGTGAAAGATATATGTCTTGGTTATCTGCAGCTCAAGTTGGTACAGAGAAGCTCTCAAGGACACCTTACCCCGGGAAAGGGAAAGGAGGTGTGACTTGCGAGGAAAGTTATGTCTTCTAGAAGCAAAGGTCCCATTCTCTTACTCATTCACTCTACCCCCCTCCCTGCAGGAATTCCCTCCCCCCAATAACTACAGCAACCAAAGCGAGCACAGTGAAGCATGGTTTGACACTGTCTAACCATTATATAGCCGGCTGCAGTGGGTCAGAGGTTAAGACGCTGAGCTGCAGACTGGAAGGTCTGTAGTTCGGTAGTTCGGGACCCAAGGGCCGTGTGACGGAGCTCCCGTCTCTGGCCCCAGCTCCTGCCAACCTAGCAGTTAGAAAGCAAGAAATTGCAAGTAGATAAATAGGTACCGCTTCGGTGGGAAGGTAACAGCGTTCCGTGCACCTCGGCATCTAGTCATGCCAGCCACATGACCACAGAAACGTCTTCGGACAGCGCTGGCTCTTCGGCTTGGAAACGGAGATGAGCACCGCACCCCTAGAGTCGGATTCGACTGGCTTTCGAGCAAGGGAAACCTTTCCCTTTCCTAACCATTATATACCACATTGGCTTAGTTTTTACCATTGCAAACCTAAAGCAAAGGGAACCCACCCCTATAGTCACTGTGAGAGAAATCGTGAGCCCACGTTCACAGGGTTCCTGCAGCCTGAGTCATTTGCCCCAGCTGTTCTCCCACCCCTGCCCAAAGAAGCCTAATAGGAAGCTGCCTTCCCCCGAGTCAGACCGCTGGCCCACCCAGGCCACTCTTCCTGGCAGGTGTGCTTCAGAATCTGCAGCGGGAGTTCTTCAGATTACCTACAGCCTGATCCTTTCAAGGGGAGATGATGGGGATTGAACCCGGGACCTTCTGTGTGCAAAACAGATGGTCTGACACAGCCAGCCCCACACGGTCCCCAACGGCTAGATTTCAGGTCCACAAATCGTGATCCATCAAGGGGCAGTTGTCTTGCCTGTTAGTATGTTTACAGTATGCAGACTTCATAAACCGTTCCTTTGCTGGCCTTGCCTCGTTCCGTCCTCCCCCAGCTAGTCTTAAGAAGAGCCCTGCTGGATCAGACCAGTGAGGGTCCATCTAGTCCAGCCTCCTGTCTCCCACAGTGGCCAACCAGTTCCTCTGGAGGGCCAACAACAGGGCAGAGAGGCCGAGGCCTTCATAAGAACATCAGAAGAGCCGAGTCTTGCTGGATCAGACCAGTGGTCCATTTAGTCCAGCCTCCTGTCTCACACAGTGGCCAACCAGTTCCTCTGGAGGGCCAACAACAGGGCAGAGAGGCCGAGGCCTTCATAAGAACATCAGAAGAGCCCTGCTGGATCAGACCAGTGAGGGTCCAATCTAGTCCAGCCTCCTCTCTCACACAGTGGCCAACCAGTTCCTCTGGAGGGCCAACAACAGGGCAGAGAGGCCGAGGCCTTCATAAGAACATCAGAAGAGCCCTGCTGGGTCAGACCAATGAGGGTCCATCTAGTCCAGCCTCCTGTCTCACACAGTGGCGAACCAGCTCCTCTGGAGGGCCAACAACAGGGCACAGAGGACCAGGCCTTCCCCTGATAAGAACATACGAAGAGCCCTGCCGGATCAGACCAGTGAGGGTCCACCTAGTCCAGCCTCCTCTCTCACACAGTGGCCAACCAGTTCCTCTGGAGGGCCAACAACAGGGCAGAGAGGCCAAGGCCTTCATAAGAACATCAGAAGAGCCCTGCTGGGTCAGACCAATGAGGGTCCATCTAATCCAGCCTCCTGTCTCACACAGTGGCGAACCCGCTCCTCTGGAGGGCCAACAACAGGGCACAGAGGACCAGGCCTTCCCCTGATAAGAACATACGAAGAGCCCTGCCGGATCAGACCAGTGAGGGTCCACCTAGTCCAGCCTCCTGTCTCACACAGTGGCCAATTGGTTCCTCTGGAGGGCCAATAACAGGGCATGGAGGCCAAGGCTTTCCCCTGATGCTGCCTCCTGACTCTGGGATTCAGGGGCTTCGTGCTAGTAGCCACTGCTAGACATCCTCCATGAATCAAAGCTGTTTATTCCTATAAGAACATAAGTATTCAGTGTTTTGTGTTTTCCAGTCAACGTTGGCCACTGTTGCAAAATGGTTTTTACTTCCATCCGCTCTGCTGTCTCAGCCGGAAAAGAAAACAGTCTAGCTCACCCAGTTCTCACGACTGCCTCCTCAGGTCTCCGGAACCTGTCAAAGCGCCTGCTTCTGACAACTGCATAGAACCCATCTCTCCGCCAGAGGGAATGGGAGAGCCTGATCCCTTGCGGAACGCCACATATCCCATCCTGTATCGAGAAGGGGAACAGCTGGAGCAGAGGTAAGCGGGGAGAGGCAAGAAAGCAGAGCACCAGGAAGGAGGAGCTAATAACCTTGTTTTTTGTTGACTGCTCCCCACCACCACCAATTTCGTATCCCAGCAAATAGATCAAGACGGGTAGCCATCAGTGTTCCCTCTATGCTGAGTCAGTCTGAGCTAGCTCACAGTTTTTTAGTCTCCGGCTCACGCGGTTTTGTCTTCGCTCAGGAAGGAGGGCTCCAGAGCAAACTAAGTTATGCAGCAGCTCTAAAGGCCTCTGTAGGCCCGACTTGACTGAACTCCCAGGGTGAGCTCTGGAAGCTTTTATAGGCCTTATATGGGCTCGTGCTCCAACCATGGTTCGTTTCCGGGTTCGTGCCCATCCCTCCTAGGGGCTGAAGCCCTTAGGGCCTCAGATTGAGCACCAAGTGCCCAGGCCTCCCTGTGGCCCACTTGAAGGAAGCCACCAAGGCGGCAGAAGGCCTGTGGGATGGAGCAACAGGCACTGCCCTGTTTGCCACTGTCCACTGGTTTGCTCTGTCTCCCTGGACCCAGTCTCCAGTGCTGCCCAGAGGCAGACAGGGAGAAGGTAAGCTGTGACAGAAGCCAAGAGAGATGGGTAAGGCAGCAGTAGAAATTGCACGGGAAAGCAGCTAGGAACGCCAGAAGTTGGCAGTGGGCTTTCTGCCACGGGACGGGCTTTGGCAATACCTCCCTGTGCTGGCCCTGCCTTGAGGCTGGATACCTGACCCTTCTCTCTCCCTAAGGCCGGACGCTGGCAGTGGGGTCCATCAGGCCAGGTGGTAGCGGTGGGGAGTTCTGACCACCCCCACCCCTCCCCATGCAGCCAGCTGACGGCCTTTCAACCTTGCAGGATGGGCTCCAAATCCCCCGGGAACAACGCGCAGCCCCCGGCCTTCTTCAGCAAACTGACAGAAAGCAATTCAGCCATGGTGAAATCCAAGAAGCAAGAAATGATCAAGAAGCTGAGCACAAACAACAGGAGCGAGGCGGAATACAGTAAGCAGCCAGGGTTCCCTCTAAGCCGAGTTAGTGTGAGCTAGCTCACAGTTTTTTAGCCTCCGACTCACACATTTTTTGTCTCGGCTCAGGAAGGATGGCTCCAGAAGAGCAAACTGATTTATGCAGCAGCCAAATCGCTTGCTCACAACTTTAATGCCAGTAGCTCACCAAGTAGAATTTTTTGCTTACGGGACTCCGTAGCTTAGCGGGAGCATTGGTAAGCAGCCAGAGGCTGAAGTCAATTGAGCTACGGTGGCCGTTATTTAAGGGTGCGCTAAATGGGTTGGTTTTTGCACCCCGCCTTTGGCTGGCGGGATGGCTGGTTGAAACCTTCCATAAGGTAGATTCAAGTCCAGTAGCACTTCAAAGGCGAACAAGATTTTCGGGGAGTACGCTTTCAAGAGTCGAGGCTTTGTCTCTCGAAAACATATATCTGAAAATCTTTTTGGTCTCCACGGTGCTCCTGGATTCGAATCTGGCTGTCCTACAGCAGACCAGCATGCTGCCCTCTGAAACTCTCTTCCATAAGGTACGGCTGAGCTCTGTAGGTCGCGGTGGCTCAAGTGGTTAAGACACTGAACTGCAGGCTGTGGAAGGTCAGTAGTTCAGCAGTTCGAGACCCGGGTGTGCCGCATGACGGAGTGAGCTCCCGTCTCTGGTTCCAGCTCCTGCCAACCTAGCAGTTCGAAAGCAAGAAACTGCAAGTAGATAAATAGGTACCGCTTCAGTGGGAAGGTCACAGCGTTCCGTGCGCCTTGGTGTTTAGTCATGCCGGCCACGTGACCACGGAAACGTCTTCGGACAGCGCTGGCTCTTCGGCTTTGAAACGGAGATGAGCACCGCAACCCTAGAGTCGGATTCGACTGGCTTTCGAGCAAGGGAACCTTTACCTTTACTTCACGTTCGAAATGCTATATGCCTCTGTTTGTTAACTGCTGGTGGAATAGATAGGCCCGGAATTTAATTTAGCCCTGCCGTAATTAAAGCAGCTGCCATTAAATTGATCTGCTTCCCTCTCAGGAAAAAAAAACGTACAGCTCAAGAGGGGCGAGAGACTTTCCGTCTGGAGATCCCTGTCCTCAAACCTAATCTTGTGACCTCTTTCTTGCCATTCTCTTTGAGAGGAAGAAACGGGTAACGCCCCACATCTTATGCAGAGTTCTGTCATTTTAAGGACAGCAGTAACTCCCGATTCTTGACTATTAAAGAGCAAGCAGTCGCAGGACTTGGGAATGCCATTCATCGGGCGTTTCTCCAGTTGGAATCAATAAGAGTTTTACAGGAGGGCAATTAACGTTCCTACTATATAATCAGCCCTATCAAGGTGGTACTCCGATCTAAGGGCTCTCCTTCATTCTCTCCCCCTACTTCCCTGTGTGCCTCCAGATGTTGGACAACCCGGAACAGAGATTTTCAACATGCCAGCCATTACTGGGACAGGTAACCTGCATTGCATTTACTCCCCACTTTGCACTCCCGAAAGGATTTTCAAAGCTGCCTTCCCGTAACTAGGCGTTCCTTATGTGGTCGTGAGCAACGGGGGGACTGATCCTCCAGTCGGGAAAAGTAAGGTTAAGGTCTGACCCTGGTCCCTTTGCTGAGCTTCGATTCCTGAGAAGTGCACAAGATGACAACGTGGGATCCCCCCCCTCCCCCCCCGTTTTCAAAATGTGCATGGGGTGGGTCGTCAAAGAACCTCCTTTGAGGAAGGCGGGTGGGAAATGGGCCGATCGGCTGAGGGAGGGAGTGGGAGAAACGTAGGAAGTTGGAATGATTTAAAAAAAAAAAAAAATACTGCTCTCCCCCTCTCTCTCTCTCTCTCTCTCTCTTTTTTAATTTTGTCCCTCTTGCCCTGGGGGTGACTGGCAAGTGGCTGAACCGGAGTGCCTCCTGCGATCTCTGTGCACTGCTGCACTATAACTGCATGGCTTCTGATGACTCACCATGGCAATACAAAACACAACCCCAAACCAGAAACCCACATCACTGTTCCCTTGCCCCTTCTCCCAGTACGAAGGCCTTCGTTCCCGTAGCCGTAGGATCGGGCGGGGCGGGGGGGGACTTTGAGGAAATCACAGTCAAAGAAGGCGGGGGGAACGGCATCCGGGTAAGGACACCGAAGGCAGCCGAGGGCAAATAAGATACCTGCCATTTCGCCCAAGAGCGTGCCCCCACCCCCGGCCGTATAGGGTAGGTTTTCTTTTAAAGAATCAGATTAAATTGGACAAAGAAGAACTGGAACTATCTAGGCTGCAGAATCGCCTGCCGGGGAAACGAGCCCTTCCGTTCCCTATTCTTGCCACCTGGATCAAAACGCCCTGTACTGAGATTATATTTGGAATTAAGGAGCTCGTACAGATGAGCAAAATACCCCCAGGGTGGGTTCTTCCTTGGTCATCTGTTCCATCTGCCAGGGGTAAGGAGGATGTGGCCGCGTGTGGGGAAGAGACGTAGGTGTGCGTCTCGCAGAGACTTTGTCACTGGGCCATTCGTCTGCATTGTTCATAGGCTCAAAGCAGAGTTGAGTCAGTAGCATCAACGAGTGGGGCATTCAATAAACAGTGCCACAGGATTAGGGCCGTAGAACGAACCGGAAGTCTAAAAACCGAAGCAAGGCATAAGCCGTAACACGACACATTAAATGATGCAAAAATTTGTAAGTTTCTAGTCCCCCCCCCCCAAATTTCATAAGTTCCTAGTTTCAGCAAGCTATACACAGCAGTATAGACTGCAGTCCCTAACGCTTTTCCCAAGTAACTTGGTGAATCATGTAGTGAAGGGCAAGCCTGTCACCTGCGTAGAAAAGCCCCCTTGAATCATTCCGTTTTGCATAGTTTGCGGGGGAAAGCGGGCCCTTCCCCAAAGGGGGGGGGGGACACAGCAGAGACGGCGGTTTGAGCTCTCCCTCCCACCCGGCATCTGGACATTTTTATCAGCAAAGCTTGTTTCCAGTCGAGGGTGTGTAGGAATGCGGGGACTCTCTTCCTGTGAATGGTCTCTTTTTTCCCCCCAGGGAGCAAACAACAACTCTGCCTATCCAGAGCAATTTGCTTCTTGAGTGCTTACCGCCCTGTGAACATTAGGAGCATCCCTTATGGGTCATACCGCTCGTTCCGCCATTTAATTGTCTGTCTGACCCATGGCTGGCGCTTTCCAAAAGTCCTTTCCACGTGGGGAAGGGTTCAGGTGTTTGAAATTCCTCCCTACTGAGCCCAAATCTTGTCTGACCCCATCACGGTTGCAGGAATGACTCCCTGCCAATAATACACCCCACCCCCAGCTCATGCAGATTAGGCCATGAGAAAGCACAGCCCGTCGCTGCATGTGCGACCGTCCCTCTGTAGGGGGCAGTGTGTCCACAGGGATCCTCCTCGCTGGAGAATTCTGGACGTCTGACCTGGCCTGTAGTCAAAGGGCCACCCGGCAACCGCCACAACGTGGCTCCCTCCCCCCCCAAAAAAACCAGTCTTGCTAGGATGAGCCTAAAGCCGTCACCTCCTGCCCTTCAGCCTTGGGGAAGAAACTGAATGCTTGTGATGTCTGATTGTGTGTATGTGTGTGCGCGCGCGCAAGAGAGAGAGATGTGTCCACGCGTGTGCATCATTCCAGAAACAAAAATCCATAAGTACTTTTTGTTTCCCTTTGTCTTCCCTGCAACACCTTTCGGGCAGGGTTGAGGAATTGCATATGTTTTTTGGGGGGAACAGACAGCGACAGTTGCGACAGAGTCTGTTCCTTTGCAAGAATGTGCTGACAGTTTGTTTCTTCCCTCCTCCCCCCTCCCCTTGTTGCCTTTCCTCCC
>NW_015171507.1:883955-913731 GCF_001447785.1 Gekko japonicus | reverse complement strand
CTCCTCCTCCTCCCCTTCCTTCTGCATCTCCCAGGGTTAATCAGTTGTAGGAGCCAGTCGGTCCAGGAAAATTCCAGTACCAACATGGGGTTGGAGGCAATTATTAGGAAGGCCCTAATGGGTAAATATGACGAGCAGTGGGACGAGCACTCTCCTCTCAGTGCCAATGCTTTTAACCCTCTGAATGCCAGTGCAAGCTTGCCCGCTGCTCTGCCTGTAACCGCTGCTGACGGACGGATTGACGACATGCGCTCCTTGCCAGGTCTGCAGCCCCTGCCCGCCTTTGGCTTTTTTTTTGGTTCCCCCACCCCCACCCCCCCCTTTCCCCCTCGCTCTTAATGGTAACTCCTCCTGTCTTTTCGGTGGTTTTCGTGTTCCTTCCGCCCATTCTCACTTTACGCTGTTGGGCGTTTTCCTTGTTCGTTCGTCTTTAATCGTGCTGATTAATCCCGGTTTTCTTTTTCTTTTTTATCTTTTTTGTCCCGTTTGTGTTTTTACGAGCTTTTTTTAATTCAGTAGGCTGCAGGTGTCCTTCTGCCTCCTCTAAAACACTGACAGTCGCGGTGTTCTTCTCCCATTTTTTCTTCTCCTTTATTTCCCCCCCCCCGGTGTAATTTGCCCATTCCTTCCTGTGTTGTAAAAAATGTTTGGTGGTTAAAAACACTGGGGTAGATCTTGTGACATAGCGGCCGTCACACCTGCAAAGCGGCACTCCCGTCTTCCAAGGAGAGACGGGCAACTTCCGCTAACTCTCCCCTCCCACTGCAGACCCCCACCCCACCCCCTCACCCCACATGTTCCTAAAGGTCTAGCCAGGAATTTTTTAATTCGGGGGGGGGGTCTTTAAATACGTCAGGGGGCACCCCGCATACACTCCCAAGGGAACGCCACAAATAAAATGAAAAATTGGAAGTCGGGGGGCCTGGGGCTGGGTGGGAATTGGGGGGGCTGCAGCAGAAAGGGGAGTGGGGAAGCCCCACTTTACTGGCAGTAGTTAGACTTGAGCCCGTTTGACAAAAAAAGGGGGAAATTGTGTTCCTCTCTGAGTGACAGCTGGGGGGAGCCTTAGGACCAAGGAAATATTCGGATCCCTCATTGAGAGAGGGGGGGGCTAAGGGTGTGGCTGACTAGGTGAGCCTAAGGGGAATTATGCGCTTACATTCAGCTGTTTACGTAGATTTTGGTCATAATTCCAGTTGAGGTAGCCACATTAGTCTGCCGAAGACATGAAACTGTTTTATACTGAATCAGACCCTCGGTCCATCGAAGTCAGTATTGTCTACTCAGACTGGCAGCAGCTCCCCGGGGTCTCAGGCAGAGGGTCTTTCCCGTCACCTGTTCCCTGGCTCTTAACTGGAGACGCCAGGAATTAAACCTGGGACCTTCTGCATGCCGAGCAGATGCTCTACCACTGAGTCACAGTCCCTCCCACAACAACCCGGAGTCTCGTGGTACCTTAAAGACTAACGCTTCAGTATTGGGAAAAAACTTTTGTCAACTGAAGACTGCTTAGTCCGATGCATCAGAAGTGGACTGTGGTCCGCAAAAGCTTATCATGCGGTTAATCTGTTAATCTTTAAGAGGATCCAAGGCTCCGTTGTTGTGTTTTTACACGATGGCAGCACGTCTGATTAGATTCACAAGCATCAAAGCTGAAACAGAAGATTCACGGTTTGCGTATGTGGCTCCTGCCTGTTGCCCTTTCAAGGAGAAAGAGGGTCAGGATGTGGAGGAAGTTTTCCTCCTGGATCTACCAGCCAGGCTTCCTTCCCCCGCCCAGTCAAGGAGCTCGACCTGCATAGAAGCAGCTGTCTTCTGCGCACGTGCCACTGTCTAGGTCGGGAGCTGCATCCAGAGACCGGTCCGAGCATCAGTGCCCACCCACACGGTGTTGCTTTCAGCGGCGCACACGTGCTTGGATGCGCATCGCAATGTGGTTGAGAATGCACAGACAAACACACGTTGCATTTGAAACCATTGCCGTCTGGGTGCACTGCGCTTGGATGTCCCTATCCTTGGAGAACCCTGACCCTTGGGGTTATTGTGGTCCCTAGTTCATAGATAGGAAACAATGGATAAGAGGTTGGCCTAAGGAGGGTCATCGTGGTGGTCCACAGTGCCCAGTCCCTTGGACCACACACCGCCCAGCAACACTTATTCTCATAAGTAAGAGCCTGATTTATTTTTACATAGTCTCTTTTAAGAGCGAAGTGCCTTACAGCCAGTGCATCCTTCGCTCTTGTTCCAACTCCACGAGGGATGGGTCATTATTACTCCTATTGCAAGTTACAGAGCCCGAAGCTGTGACAGCAGCTTGCCCACGAGCGGCTTGCTACATCCATTGCCAGGGCGGGGTGGGATGTCCGCCTGCATCGCCCAGCTGTCTAAACAGCCCCTGCTGCCTGCTAAGCCTTATCGTTCTGTCCCTTCCTGTGATGACAATGAATCCCCCTTTACGGCACTGCCCTTCGGGGATGCCAAGCCCGTCTCCCCAGTCTTTGCCGTTTCTGGACATCCATCCGGCAGTGGTGGCTTCAAAGGATTCTTCTGTTCCCATCCCAGGAGGAGGGAAGCCAAAGATTGCCGCCAGAGCCAACAGTCGTAAGGCCAAGTCCCCGGGGCCGGGCCTGTCCTCCACAGAGAGGCCGCCGTCCGTTTCATCGGTTCACTCCGAGGGAGACTGTAACAGGAGGACGCCTCTCACCAACCGCGTCTGGGAGGACAGGCCATCATCTGCAGGTAACGGGCCATTATCTGTCTGGCGTTCATTTGGCTGTGCAGGTTTCTGATTTTGCATAGCTGCTGGATGCTGATCTGGTAGTTAACCAGCCTCTAAACCAGTTCCAGTCTTTCACTTCCATCTCAGTCAAGCTTTCCTGCACGCGTGCACACACAAACGCACACACCGGTTTAGACACTGCCCCCACAAGAGCCAGTTTGGTGTAGTGGTTAAGAGTGTGGACTCTAATCTGGGAGAACTGGGTTGGATTCCCCACTCCTCCACATGCAGCCAGTTGGGTGACCTTGGGTCAGTCACAGTTTTCTCAGAGCTGTTCTCTCAAGGGAAGTTCTCTCAGAGATGTCTCAGCCCCACGTACCTCACAGGGTGCCTGTTGTGGGGAGGGGGAGGGAAAGGAGATTGTCAGCCGCTCTGCGACTCTTTCAGGTAGTGAAGGGCTAGGTACGAATCCAATCTCTTTCCTTCTTTTTGGGTCTCTTCCTGTTTCTTGTCCATCCATCCAAAGGACTGGTCAGTTAAGTGTTGTCAAGTCATAACTGGCTTACGGCAAACCCCTTATGGGGTTTCCAAGGCAAGTGAGGAGCAGAGGTGGTTGGCCATCACCTGCCTCTGCATGGTGGCCCTGGGCTTCCTGGGTGGACTGACTGTGCTTCGCTTCTGAGATCGGACAAGATCAGGCCCGGCTGGGCTATTCAGGCAGCTATCCAAAGCGTTAGCCATGGCTAAGAAGAAGAAGAAGAGATTGGATTGATACCCCGCCCTTCACTACCCAAAGGAGTCTCAGAGGGGCTTACAAACTCCTTTCCCTTCCCCTCCCCACAACAGACACCCTGTGAGGTAGGTGGGGCTGAGAGAGCTCTGACAGAAACGGCTCTTTTTCAGGAACAGCTCTTATCAGAACTACGGCTTGCCCAGGGTCATCCAGCAGCTGCAAGTGGAGGCGTGGGGAATCAAACCCGGTTCTCCCAGGTTAGAGTCCGCGCCCTTAACCACTGCACCAAACTGGCTTAGTTCTCTGTCTTCTGCACAGAGCTTGCTGTGATGGTCAGGTTTTAATGCAGCCCTACCTGTGCACAATACACCAGGGGCTGGGGGGTCCCTCTGCATCATTTACGGCTCAGTAGAGCGTGTGCATCTTGGATGAGGTCTCGTGGCCCTGTCCTCTAGAGGCAGGTGAGACTGTCACAGAAAGACACTAGAAATAATTTCCAGAGCTGTTGAATGCTTTATTGTACGATCACAAGAGAGTGCAAAAGCAGCGTCCGGGGGGGAGGGGGCCCTGCACCTCTCCCAAGTGCATTTTTAGCCCCCCCCCCCAGATCAGCATCCACAACTAGAACGTAGAAATGGAATTTTTCAATGGAACCAACGTCTTAGGTTAGGTGGGAGGTGTCGTGACTGCAAAAATGGCTGGGATTGATGCAGAAACCTCCAAAGGAAGTTTAATTGAGGGCCAAAAGTTAAAAACATAAGTAAGTGTACAAAAGAGTGTTTGTTACAGAGACCTATATAAACCTAGCAGGGGCCCAAATAAAGCCTCATAAAATGTACAAAGTTACAGATAACACACGAAAGAGAACAGTGCTGTGACCTGACGCGTTTCGGCTCACCAGAGCCTCCTTCAGAGGTCAAATAGTTCAAAATAGAACAAGCGACAGAGTCCCTGTAAGGCAATTAGCAACAAATAAAAAATGAATCGATAAGACAGGGCCAAAACTGGAATGTTCCAATACGGAATTGAATGACAACACCAAAACGTTTCTATTTGGGGCCACAAATATATCTGGCCTTGTGTGTCAGAAGTCATTGTATGAACTGGAAATGTTATGTGCCTTCCAGTTTAGGTCCTAAGAGCCAGTTTGGTGTCGTGGTTAAGTGCGCGGACTCTAATCTGGGAGAACCGGGTTTGATTCCCCCACTCCTCCACTTGCACCTGGCTGGATGACCTTGGGCAAGCCATAGTTCTGATAACAGCTGTTCACTCAAGGGCAGTCCTCAAAAGAGCTCTCTCAGCCCCGCCTACCTCCCAGGGTGTCTGCTGTGGGGAAGGGAAGGGAAAGGAGTTTGTAAGCCGCTCTGAGACTCCCTTGGGTAGTGAAGGGCGGTGTATAAATCCAATCTCTTCTTCTTCTTCTTCTTCTTCTTCTTCTTCTTCTTCTTCTTCTTCTTCTTCTTCTTCTTCTTCTTCTTTGAGTGCTGAGGGAGGGGAAGGGCCTGAGCAGGGTCTGATGCCCCAGGGGTCCACCTTCCAGAGTGTTCATTTTCTCCAGGGGAACCGGGTCTGTGTCGCCTGGAGGTCGGTTGTGATAGAGGGAGATCTCCAGCCGCCACTGCCCCTACTCCCGTATCATCTTTGCAACTGATTCACAATGCTACTCTTTAAGCCCACCCCCCCAGAACTGAGGTGGTCTCTGTGCCTTCTGCCATCCCACCACCAGAAAGGTCACCTGGCTCGTTGGCTTCATGCCCCCCAGACTTGACTCTCTCCTAGTCTGAGGCCGAGCTTAGTCTATTGTAGGGGTGTCAAACTCATTCGTTACGAGGACCAGGCCACGTGTGGGCCGGATATGACATAAACGGGACCTTGTCGGGCCGGGCCACGTGTGCCATAAAATGGAATGCCGGGTAGCAGAGATGTAAACTTTATAAAGGACACGATACACAAAGACTTCTTTTTTTTAACTTAAAATAAAAACTTGCTTCAAACGTTAGCTCTGTAAGCTGCAAACCTACTTTTGGTTTATCGACATTCACCACAGAAATCTCATGCTCAAGAGTTCTGAGTCCAGGACCCAGGTTGAAGCATGAAATGGCTGAGTGATTGAGAGAGTCTGGCAAATCAAGCTATGATGCAGCAGCAGCAGCAGAACTGGAAGCAGGAGATGGCCGGTTCCACTGCGGGCCTGATGGAAGCCCTCCGGGGACCTAATCCAGCCCCCGGGCCGCATGTTTGACACCCTGGTCTATTGCTTCCTCCCTGACCAAATGTGGTGCCTTTTCTTGTATGGGATCCCCCCCAATTCTAATATGTCTGCATTCTGGTTCATTGTTACTTCTACAAGACCACAAGTAAAGCTGCCAATCTCTGACTAGGGCACTGATTCCCCAAAAAAGAAAAGAAAAGGCATGTTTGCTAGGCAAGTGGGTGCAAAAACATCAGGGTCTGACGGATCGCAAGCGGCGTTTTCTGCACGATTTTGACAGGTGTGCAGCGCTTGGGTCGGCCAGCTTACAAATGCCCTTTGTCCTCCTGTCCCGCTTGCAGGCTCGACGCCGTTTCCGTATAACCCGCTAACGATGAGGCTTCCGACCGGCATGGTGACTGCCCCGCCCACCTCCGTCCCGCAAGGCAACAGCCAACACCACGGGTGGGAGGAAGAGCCCAAACCCCTGCTTGTCTCACAGTATGAAACTCTATCGGACAGCGAATGAAAGGGAGAGAAAGCGAGACGGGAAAACCCAGCGACCATGAAGACATCGGATCGGGGGGGCTGCTGAGCTATCCAGGACGTGGACTCCGGCTGTCACAGGCCGTGGCCGGTCTAGGCCAAGTACAGGAACAGCACTGTTCCCGTCAGCTATTAATTTGTGTCACGCCTAGAAGGGGGGGAGGGGGCTGTTGAAATCCTCTTCGATCTAAAAGCCTTAATGGGGGGAAAAAGCAAATGGAACCCACCCCAGTGTCCCCTCTCTCTCTCTCCTGGTTCAGGGCTGACACTATGAGCCGTTTCGGCAAGTAATTCAACCGGGTAAATGTGAGAAGGGAGGAGGGTGGGCTCTAAGAGTCCTGAAGGCTCCCCACAGGAAGGCAACCGGCCCCCGGACCTCACTTACCAACGCTCAGGGGACTCCACCTGGTCTGTCCTTCAGTAGGAGGAGAGAGAGGAAGTCGGTTGAGAGAGAAGGCGGTGTGTTCTGCTTGCAGCGTCCCCCAGAGCATGCTTTCTGCATGTGCCCAAACATGTTCCCGGCGCATCCTTTCAGTGTGCGCTTCTGTGGCCTGTTAATCCAATACTTGAAATAGGATTCAAGCGCCCCTTTCCTTAGCTGTCGTGCTGTTGCCATGAGGGCGGCACCAGAGGGACTGCGTGATAGGAATGTGGGGAGAATTAATTCAGAGCCGTGACCCTCCAGTGCAAAAGCGTTGGTTTCTCCTCTTCCTCACACTTCAATAGAGGCGGCCCTTCTTTCTTGCACGCATCCAAACAAGCTTGTGGGTCGTCCCATTTGGACAATTCAGTAAATAAAAACCTGAGAATGATTTTTGGATGCAGGTGGGAGAGGAGGCGGGCTTGTGAGGTTGGAGGACCAAAAAAGAAAAAAAAGGTTTCCTTTGGAGAAGGGAATTCTGGGTATGAATACGAATCAGAAAGGATCCCCCTGTTCGTAGCGTATCGGCTACAAATACAGAGAGAGGAGGCAGCCGTTTTAAGTCCTCTGTGTCTTGAAACGGCAGTGTGTATATGGTCTACAGGGTATATTTTTGATACCTTTGGCAAGTGACGCCAGACGCTTAGCGCAAGGAAGGACTTTAAAACAGTGTTATATGCTGCTTTTCGGTCTCCACTCCTGTACAAAGAGGTTCTATGTTCGTTGCAAGCTTTGACAGGTTTGTTCATTGTATGGAAATTGTCAAGAAGTAACAGAAGGAAGTTCTGTAATTCAGTAGAATGTATTAACATACGGTTTGTTTGTTTTTTGTTGGGGATTTTCATATATCTATCTATCTATATATATCTATCTATATATATAGATATATAGATATATATATAGTCTCAGCTGCAGGGCCCTTATTGCAAATGCTTCTCTTTAGTAACACTCCAGTGTGGAGATGACATCAGTTCTCAACTGAGCTTTTCTCTTTCAGGAGACTTGCAAGGATATTTCAAATGGGTTCCCCCCCCCCCAAGAACCTCCCACAGTGTCCTGTTTTTCTATATGTGTGGGGGATTATTTCCCCCCCACCTGATTCATTAAGTGATGATGTCAGGTGTTTAACCACATGAGCATGGATGCCATTCAAAGAATAACATTTCTCCCCACTTCACACTTGCTTATGTTTTTCCCTCCATGCTGGAATATAGAAAGGGGTAATGATTAAAACAAAGTGTTAAATGTTTTCCCATTATGTACACTAGAGAGAAAAGTCTTGGAGAGCAGTTTTTCTGCTGAAACAGGCAGCCAGACGCCTTTTTTTTTTGTCACTTGTTAACTTGATGCAGCATCCTGGAAGTGGAAGTCAGCCTAGAAACAAGTGCTGTGTTGTCTGCGCGTGGCACTTGTTTCTAGGCTGACTTTGAAAGCAAAATCCTCTGGCTTTGTGGCTCCCCCCCCCCCCCCCCCTGCTTCTTAACACACATTGTCTAGTTTTTGGTGTTCCTTTTACAGTGGGAGGGTTGCATGTTGCTTGTCACAGTACTGAACTCCGCACACGATGGTTTGAAGTATTTTAAGGCTCCCAGCGCTAGTCTTTTCAAGTGTTTGGACATTTCTGCATTCTAATTTTCCTCACTGTTTCGGGGTAATTTTTCTTCTCTGCCTGTGTTTTTCTCCCTCTAGTGGCCGACTTGATATTACATCACTTTTACGTCCGGCATAAAAACCTGCAGTTTGAATCTGCTGGGTTTAATGCCCGGCAGAACCCGATGTCATATGGAATCGACCACTAGAGGGAGCAAAGCACAGACAGAAAAGAAACCCTGAAGCCACCGTACCTCACACGCGAGGAAAATTAGAATGCAGAAAAGCCCTTTGAGAAAGTGTGATGCTTCTGTTTGAGAAGGTCCTCGGGGAGGATGGTTCCTGTTCCCATCATTATCCTGTAAGTTGCCCAGTCTTAAAATGGCTGCCCCAGCAGCCCCGCAAATGAGTGCTGCAGGGATGTCACTCCTGCCCCTCCGTTTCCTGTGTCCTCCAAAACCATGAAGTCTTTGAACAGGCCGTTGGCAAAGATCTTAGTGGCAAGTGAGTCATTCAGTCAGTACACTTCTGCCAAGCCGAGTAGGAGTTCCGTAACAGCGCGTGATGTTCTCTTCCAGTGGCTGCTTCCTCCTTTCCGATCAGTCTTTTCTTAAGCCATCGCCGTAACTTAAAATGTCTGGCTACCCCCTTTAGGAGAAAGGTGGATTCCCCACACCACCCACCCCCAAAAAAGCTGAGATATTGCTAGCAGAATGTTCGCCTTGCTTAGATATTTCTGAAATGAGACCTGAGGAAGCCTGATTGGAACAGGAAGTGTTGGTCCTTGAGCGCTTCAGCGTGTGACGTGGGTGACCGGAGTGGAATGAGAGGGCTCCTACCACTCCAGCCACCCAGAGGGGAAGAAACTATTTCTCAGCTCAAGGCACACGTGAGAATTAGAAAAAGATCACATCCAGTTCTCTCCCCCCCCACCCCCACCCCACATGAACATACTCCCTTTGGAGATACTGCTGAAATTCAGGAAGCCCAGAATTAAGCCCACCGCAGGAAATAGCCTGAAGGCGCCTGCTTTGTAAGTGAGGTCCTGGCAAGCAAGAGGGCCTTGGTCCCACGCGGTGCTAACAGACCGACCACTGGCCCATCTGGCTGCCCAGCTCGCTTCCATAGGCCTGCCCAAGGACACTCAAGCTTCCTATGGGACTGGAAAATACAGCCCCCCGACCATGCGTACACTTTCCTGTGTCCTGCCATCCACGCCGTCTGTGCAGACAGTGGAACCATGCACTCTTTTCCTTGCACCTTATCTGTGCCTCCTTAAAACATCATGGCCCGAACCAAATGGAAGTTGCATCGGAGAAGAAGCCTCCGCCAGACTTCCACTGATAACTCGCATAGACGTCGTTTTGGAGCCACTGAATACTCAGCCGTTTTCTGATTTTGTCTATTCCCCTTTTCGTGGAGGAAACGGTAATTCGTCTAACTCAACGGAAACAGCCCCATTTGCTTGAGACGGTCTCTTGAGAATGGCAGGCACACATGCTTCTCCAGTGTGCCCGGTCTTCCCGTCAGACCGCACGTGCACGCACTAAAGGTTCGTTGTCTCTGGGTGGTCAATGCAACCTGGTTCATCACAGTGAAACCCGCTAACCTATCCCAGTGGCAAAATGTCCATAGGCATCGCGGAGCTGAGGAAGGGAGCTCTCCGTGCCAGCGTGACTAGCTTGACGTTCAAAGCAGAGCGCTGGAAACAAGCTGGGATTTGATCCGCTGTCAGCAATGACACAGAGCCTTCGGCGTAGCCTTCTGTCCCTATTCGCCCCAGAAAGCCATCACCGCCACCTCCCCATTTAGACCAAACAGATCAATCCATGACACAAATCAGCCCAGTTTATCATCCCGTCACAGACAACAACAAAACCGCACTCGGCACAATAGATGGGTTCAAGCTCTCCGTGAAGAATTGCTGACTTCATATTTTTTCATCTGTTACCATGTCAGATCCGCCTTGGCAATGCTAAAGTCACTCCGCTGACTTAGACCGTGAACTTCCCTCTCCCAGGTCAATTCTGCTGCTGTTGCGTCCAGCTGCCCGCCACATTTTTTTGTTTCTTTGGTAGACCTCGGAATGCAAGTTAGCCTTTGGCCCAGAGCTGCACCATTTAGAGCTGCTTTGTCTGTAATGCTTTTTACCTACCCGTAGCTAATCTTTGTGTCTTAAGGGTGCATGCTGTTCTGTGCACTGTCAGAGAATTAATTTTGCCACAGGGGCACAGCTGAGGAAGCCGGCGCGTACGTGACGGCTGCATGCTTTGCGAGCTTTGAGGGCGAAAGGAACTCTCGGAGATGTGTCACCGTGTGCCACTTGCTCTTCTTGCTGCGCTCCTCAGACTATCGCGCAGGGAAGTCGTCAGCGTAGGGTAGGGGGCCTGAGATCCCTCAGCTCGATCCTCAGAAAGCTCTGCCGGTCCCGACTCCAGTCCCGGTTTTCAGAAACGCAGCACATAACACCACGTTTTCGTTGGCTTCCCACTCGCGGCATCGTTGCCTTGTCAGCGGCAGCAATGTGAACCGACGGCGCTGATCTGACGGGATGTGCTCACAGGTGACGAGAATATTTTGCAGTCCTCGGGCCCTGTCGAAGCAGTGCTGCCTCGCCCGCCCTTCCGTTGACCAATGAATGGGCTTTAACCGGACTGTGACCAAACCACCGCTTGCAAGTGAGGTCACATGTACATTCCACAAAGGGATTGAGGAATAGCCCCCCCCCCCTTTACCAAAAGGCTACTCCCACATTGCCAGACATTGTACATTCTCTGTACATGGTTCGTGCGTGTATATATTTATATATATACCCTTGGGTTCTGTGTATACATATTACTCCATTTGTGTGCGCATGTATACGAAGTACATACACACACACACATGCATTTTCTTTGTGCCTAAACGAGCGCCCAGGCACATAGCCTAAGGTTTGTGTTTTGCCTATACAAGCCAGATCTCGGTAAACTCTTAACTCACTACGGTTCAACCAAATGCAGACGAGTGTCTCTCTCTCTCCCCCACCCCACCCCACCCCATTGACTGTTAGCTCCATGTAAGGTGAGCGCCGAGCACTGTGTGTTTCGCTTCAAAGGAAAGCCATCCTTCTTCACGACTGTCTGCATAATTTGTGTCTGTTTTAGTGACATACAGATTCTCTCTACTGTGCTACCTGCTACGATTTTTTTTATTAATTGTGCAATCAAGAGAAAAAAAGGAAGTTGTGTTAAACTATTAAAAGTTTGAAGTGTTACCAACTTTGTAATTTGTACAAACACATAAAAACAAACAAAAAAAAAGATAAAAGGACAATTTTATTGTTTGAACTGTATAAGGGGGGGCGGCGGCGGGAGGGGAGGGGAAGAGATCTCTATCTTTTGTACAACCAAACTGTGCATAGCCGTTTCAAAGCAAGTTGTATGATAAGAACGGACTGTACATAGAGACTGTTGAGTTGTAAATATTTATGCAGCTTGCTCTAAAAGGTTGGGGGTTTGTTTTGGGGGTTGTCGTTTTGTTTTTTCCCTTCTTCTACTGAAAGTGAAGTTTTTGTTCACTGTTGTTAAATTTTCTTTCTTTCTTTCTTTCTTTGCTCTACATGCCCACTAAGCGAGCATTGGTGGGGTCTGCAGTGTCAGAGCACTGCCTTACTGTTTAAATAATAAAAAGAGAGAGAGGGGAAGAGCTTCTTGCCAGCAATTACGGGGCTCTCTTCTGGTTTTTGCGTGTGGTGTAAAAATGGCTGCCGACTTAAGGAGACGTGACGGGGAAACGTGTACCATTCGGACTGGTGCTCGTTGTCGGGTGCGACCGTATGACTGGAAGCTTTGGAGATGCATGACTGTCCATACTGCTTGGCAGTCAAGGAGGCCGGAAGTAGATGGATCCCCCCAGGGGTCATTTCATAGAAAAAGAGGTGCAGGAGCTCATTAGCATAACTCATTTGCATATGCCACACACGCTGACATCACCGGAAGTGTGTCAGAAGGCAACACCCACCGCTCAGGCTCCACTGGACTGTTTTGGATCATTAGCTATTGGGGGGGGGATGTACAGATCTGTCCTCGCAGAGGAGGGAGAGCTTGTACCTAAATAAAACTTGGCCTTAAAGGTGCCACTGGACTATTTTAGATTGCTAGCTGGTGTGGGGGGGATGCACAGATCTGTGCAGAAAGAAAGAAAGGGAGAGAAGGAGCAGGGGGCGGGGCTTGTTGCATGTGCCCGCCCCCTGGGTTCTTTACTGCCGGAGCTCCGCTCCTGTGCGCTCCTGCAGGAAATGACCCCTGGATCCCCCCCTTAGCCAAAGCTTCATAATGTTCTCCTCTGACTGGCAACGTTGTCCAGATCAACAGAGAAAGGTCCTGCTAAGAAAACACCTGCGGGGAAAATCCTTTTGACTTGTGACTGCACCCAAGGGCTTTCCGCCTGCAGCATCCAGTGCTCCAGCCGGGAACCGCAAGCCTCTCCAAAACATAGCCGGCACTTATGATTCTGATCCCTTTCTAGCATTTTTGGGGGGGGAGACATGTGCGTTGGTTCCCTGGTTTGCAGCAAATAGCTGATTACTCAAAGGTAGGCTGTTGCCCAATTAAAGTATCCTCAGTCAATTGTAAGCATTTGGAGTTGATTCCCATTTTCCTACCATAGTATTCCCTGTGGGTGTGAAAGCCGACAGGAAGGAAGTAGATTCATTTGAAAGGCAGTTTTGGAGGACAGTTCTACGGACACCGCGGACCGCCCAAAAGCCAAAAAAGTGGGTTCTAGATCAAATCGAGCCTGAACCCTAGAAGTGAAAATGACCAAACTGAGGCTGTTGAAAAGAGTCCAGGTCAGGATCACCTTAAGGACTAGCAACATTTGTGGTGGGGCAGGAGCTTTCGTGAGTCACTGCTCCCTTCTTCAGATTTCTTCTTCAGGTATTTGAAGACATGAGCAGTAGTTCATGACATCTCATCCCCTGCCACAATTCTTGTTAGTCTTTAAGGTGCTCCTTGACTCTTTTCTTCTGCTACAGACAGACCAACACAGCCACCCGTGCCTTCATCTAAACTGAGGCTATCGTACTTTGGTCATGTTATGAGAAGACAAGAGTCGCTGGAAAAGACGATAATGCTCGGAAAGGTCTAAGGCAGCAGGAAAAGAGGAAGATCTAACCTGGGATGGATGGACTCACTCAAGGAAGCCACGGCCCTCAGTTTGCAAGGCCTGAGCAAGGCTGTTAATGATAGGACATTTGGGAGGACATTAATCCATAGGATCACCATAAGTCGGACTTGATGGCACATAACACACACAACAAGAGATTGTTCTGAAGCAAAAGCCGCCACCACAACACTGGTTTTTAGATGACGCACGCGCAGCTGGCTTCACAGTGAGGCAAAATGAGGTGGCGGCTTTGGGTGGTGGATCTTCAGAGCCAGCAGCCGCGACCACCTCACTCCCTAAACCTGCCATTATTACTTCCACTGCTGCCCTGCCGGAGATCCACGAAGGGGTGGTGTTACCCAAAGAGGCAGTCTCCTGTTTGGTGGAGGGACTTAGCTTAAAGGAGACAGAGTGAGAGGCAAGTAACTGGCATCTCCACCCATGTTTATGGGGATTATTCCCTTAGAAAACTCTCCAAAATAAACCCAGTCCATTGTGCAACTGGAAAGAGTTTTATTGGGAAAGAAAAGAGCAAAACACGCACACAAAACACACGGGGAGCACACAAGCTAAGAGGAAGATAAAAGGGAGGAGTGGGAGAAAGCGATATAGAGAGGCGATAATTACCAATCTTGGAGAGCGAGGTCCGCGGTGGCAATGAAACAACCAGTGTTTCATGGAGAGAGGGAGGGAGGCCCACACGCAAGTGGGGGTGTATGGAGGATCCAAGCGCCACACACACACCACAATGGAGCAGTGTGCTTGCAGTTATAGGGACAATGTTCCTGGGGCTATGCTGATGTGATTCCTCCAAAACAATAACTCAATTGGTTTTTCGGAGATGGACAAAGGTTTGGGAGAGGCTGGATGTGTTTCTCAGAAGGTAAACTAAAGGTGTAAATGTTTCTTGATGACCCGATGATTGCTGGATGGGAAAACCACCAGGCTTGAAGGACAGGGTAAAGTGTTGCTAATTTGGGGTAAACGGGTCAGGAGGGGGAAGCAAGGCTGGAGCTGATGGGATTAGACCAAAGGGAGGTCATTGCTTTTTGGGAAACCCGTTGTCCTTAAATTAGGCATCTCTTTAGGGCGGGGAGAGGGCAGATAATCAGACAGCTGAAATGACCTTCAAAATAAATATTTCCTCAGGCCTCTTCCTGGCTTGTCTTTGGCTGGACTCCGTCTTGTGTCACTTTGGGCCAGACAGGGTGCGTGTGTGTGTATACCTATGATTTTTGAGGTGATCTGTGTATGAGGGGTGTTTATCCTTTGTCTGTCTGTGTGCTAAAGTGGCCCTCTGAGGGAGGAGGGGTCTGACTGCTAACAGTGGGGCACCAGTGTGTCTGTCTCCCCATCTCAGGTGTCTCTTAAACACAGCACAGCAAACTGTGCCCAGTCCAGCTTTCTTAACTCTTGGGAATCCCTGCTGGACATGTTCCGCTTTTCATGCTGTCTTGAAAGAAGGAGGAGGAGATTGGATTTATAACCCGCCCTTCACTACCCAAGGGTGTCTCAGAGCGGCTTGCAAACTCCTTCCCCTTCCCCTCCCCACAACAGACACCCGGTGCGCAATGTTCCCTCTAAGCTGTGGAGTCTTGTGAGCAAAAATTCTTTGTGAGGTCCTAGCATTAAAGTCGTGACCAAGCGATTTGGATACTGCGTAAATTAGTTTGCCTGGGAGCCCTCCTTCCTGAGCGGAGACAAAAATGTGTGAGCCGGAGGCTAAAAAACTCTGAGCTAGTTCACACTAACTCAGCTTAGAGGGAACACTGCCTGTGAGGTAGGTGGGGCTGAGAGACCTCCGACAGAAACTACTCTTTTTCAAGGACAGCTGTGCCACAACTATGGCTTGCCCAAGGTCATCCAGGTGCAAGTGGAGGAGGGGGGGAATCAAACCCGGTTCTCCCAGTTTAGAGTCCGCGCTCTTAACCACGACATCAAACTGGCCCGAGGAACAAGGATGAAAGTGTGGAGTGGTCCAGCTCCTGGGTGGCAGATGTCAGCAGCAGCTGCAGATGGCGCTCTTTGTCTAGTTGCCTCTCCCCTGTGTATGTTTTGGGCAAACCTCAGGCTAGAACCGAGCCTGTGGCTCAGTGGAAGACCCTCTGCTTTGCCCGCAGGGGGTCCCAGGTTCTATCCCTGGCATCTCCAGTTAAAAAGACCAGGCCGTGTGTGTGTGTGTGTGTGTGTGTGTGTGTGTAAGCCGCCCTGAGCCCACCTTGGCGGGGAAGACAGGGTATAAATCGAACAAAGTGCTGTAAAGTCATAGCTGAATTATGTCAACCATGCAGGGTTTTCCAGTCAAGAGACGTTCAGAGCTGGTTCGCTGTCACCTGGCTCTACTATTCCTGGGTGGTCTCCCATGCAAATGCTAACCAGAGAAGACCCTGCTTAGCTTCTGAGATGTGACAAGATCAGGCTAGCCTGGCGAAGAGGAGGAGATTGGATTTATCCCCCGCCCTTCACTACCCGAAAGAGTCTCAGAGTGGCTGACAATCTCCTTTCCCTTCCCCTCCCCACAACAGACACCCTGTGAGGTAGGTGGGGCTGAGAGAGCTCTGACCGAGAACTGCTCTGAGAGAACTTGTGACTGACCCAAGGTCACCCAGTTCTCTCAGATTAGAGTCTGCACCCCTAACCCCTACACCAAACTGGCTCTCAGAGGAGGTCCCAGGTTCAATCCCCAGCATCTCCACTGAAAGAGACCCGGCAATGGTTGACGTGAAAGACCTACCTGAGACCCTGGAGAGCCACTGCCAGTCTGAATAGATGGGACTTAAGGCAGTTTCAGGTATGTGTGTGTGTTACAGGCATTCTCTCCTGTCCAACGGAGGGGGGAGGAAAGGGTTTTCAAAGGCTATTCTGGCCTTCCACAGATCCAGTAAGTACAGCTGGGGTGGGGTTGTTAAAATTCTGCTGCCCAGTAATAATTGGTACTTTTCTTAGTTTGAATTACATTTGTGTAATCTGTTGATCAAATCAACTGAACATCATGGCCCTACTGCAAAGACAGTGAAGCATGTCTGAAAGTCCCATTTTCGCTCCCTGTGATATGGAAGATCTGTCTCCAAACGCCACATCTAGTGTCAGGGAGGAAAAGGCTCGGAGGTACTTCTCCAGAATAGCTTCATGTGCACAGTTTTGAGGCTTGCTGGTACAGAATCGAGGATTGACCGCGGGGCTCAAACGAATACCTCTGGAAGTGCTTTCCATTAAAGGTAAAGGTTTCCCTTGCTCAAACACTAGTTGACTCCGACTCTCCGTTTCGAAGCCGAAGAGCCAACGCTGTCCGAAGACATCTCCGTGGTCGTGTGGCCAACATGACTAAACACCGAGGCGCACGGAACACTGTTACCTTCCCACCAAAGTGGTACCTATTTATCTACTTGCAATTTCTTGCTTTCAAACTGCTAGGCGGGCAGGAGCTGGGGCCAGAGACGGGAGCTCACTCCGTCATGCGGCACTCAGGTCTCGAACTACCAAACTACAGACCTTCTGGTCTGCAGCTCAGCGTCTTAACCTCTGAGCCTAATTATTAATGGAGAAATGATCCATATTACATAAGAACATAAGAGACGCCAATGTTGGATCAGGCCAAAGGCCCATCCAGTCCAACACTCTGTGTCCCACAGTGGCCAAAAATACCAGTGCCATCAGGAGGTCCACCAGTGGGGCCAGGACATTAGAAGCCCTCCCACAGTGCAGTATTTCTTCCTCACTGAGTAGTCAGTAGGCTTTTGCCCAGTGGTTAACTGCATACCCTTTTGCTAAGAAAGGTTTTTTGGGGTGACGTTTCAACTTCCAGTTAGTTTAATACAAGAGTCCGTAGAAGTGCTGCCTGCGTTTCTTTCATGTCTTGAATGGCGAATCTCGGACTCCTGTGCTCTGTGTCACATCCGTGGAGTATCATCCGTGGAGTCGCTTCCTCTTCAGGCTTCTGCATTTGTGCCCATTCCTGTTCCGGCCTGCAAGGGGGCAGCATTTCACAAGGATTTCCAGACTTACCTGACCAACTCAGGAAAACTTGTAGTGGAATAAAACTTTTAAGATTCCACTGAGCCATTCCCAAGGTTGGAGTTCTTTGGATCAATTGGTAAGGAAGGATGCTATGAGCCGCGCGGTCCCTTGCCTGCAACGAATGGGAAACAACTGGGCTTTCACGCAGCACTTTAGTATCGGCTTCGTTGAGTGCTTTTGTCCCTAGAGAAACCAGCGTGGACACCTCTCTTTACGGGGACTGTAAAGGCAGCAGTGCAGACAGGATGAAGGGAGGTTCCTTTTTATGCAAAAGGCTTTTTCTATCATCGGGAGTATCCCTTAGAGACCCAGTACATCTCTGCTTCTGAGGCTGTTGCTCAAGGTGGAAGAGAGAAATGGAGAGGGCAGGGAAATGTGAGCTGTAACCAGTGTTCCCTCTAAGCTGAGTTAGTGTGAGCTAGCTCACAGTTTTTTAGCCTCCGGCTCACACATTTTTGTCTCAGCTCAGGAAGGAGGGCTCCAGAGCATGCTAATCGATGCAGTAGCCAAATCGCTCTCACAACTTCAATGCCAGTAGCTCACAAAGTAGGATTTTTGCTCACAAGACTCCACAGCTTAGAGGGGTGTGAGAGGGGGCAATGCTGACAATGTCAACATGAGTCCAAGTTCAAAAATTGTACAGGAGATGAGAGGCAGGTGCTGGGCAATGCTTCTTCTAAGCTGTGGAGTCTTGTGAGCAAAACTTCACCTTGGGTCAGTTACAGCTCTTTCGGAGCTCTCTCAGCCCAAAAATCAAGTCTAGCTCGCCACCTAGTGGTGCATAACACTAAACGAGCTAGAACATCAGGCTGCCAGACAACCTCAGGATCTCCTGGCTATACTACACACAATGCCATATGATGATGATTATTTTTATCTGCCTTCAATCTCGGTGAGAAAGGCGGACTATAATGAGCATAAATAAATGCTGTGGAAAAGTCACGTAGCCCAGATTTCCTGCTTCTGCTCCACCTGTCCTTCATCTCCTCTGATCGCCTCATGCGTGCATGCCAAATGATCCAGCATCAGGTCCTGGCTGAACATCTAGTTGGCTGCTGCTTACAGGGCCAGAGTCAGACCCTGCCTCTTATGCACACGTAAGTGCACCTGTCCGTAAGCTTTTTTAAAAGGTGCATGTCAGTTTCCAAAATAGAACAAGCCCTCTTCCACTGCACGGCGCCACGACACACACAATTTTTGAAAAGAAAAACTTTATTTTTCCGCGGCAAAGACTCTACTGACCTAATTTCTGCAAATTGCGCCTGGCGACCTTGAGCAGAGGCTTCTCATCCTAGAAATTAATAAATTGCTGCTCATAGAACAGGTTTCAAATATTTACTCCGCACACTGCAAAAGGGGAAATCAGAAAGGGAGGCTCCTCTGTGCCCTGGAAAACTCCACGAGAAAAACTACAAGGCAAATGTGGATGCGGTTTTAGACGCAACGATCCCTTGATGTTTTTTAGATGGGACCAGACCAAGAAGGTGGAATAAACAAGCAAAGCTCCACCTTGTTAGAGCTGCCACAGACGGCAAGTGGGTTTACTTTGGACTTGCTTGGAGTTGCAAAATAGCTCTTTAAATGGCCCCTTTCTTCCCTGGCTCTTCCCATGCGCTGGCCTGGTTCAGCCGCATTTGCAAGCACCCTCCGTTCATGCATTGCTTGAGCCACAGCTCTTAACACTCATCAGTCTCCAATCAACTGACGTCTGTAAGTCTAAAGATGAACATTTGGAGGTCTTAAACACTTGTGAGATAAATGCTAAACATTATTATCTATTCCATTCCCTGTTGCTTTTTTTTTTACATGTTGGAGAATCATCTTGTGACTCAGCTGACTGTCCCCCTTCCCCCAGTCTTAAACTGTGGGGTTGTAACCAGTGTTCCCTCTAAGCTGAGTTGGTGTGAGCTCTGATAGAAACTGCTCTTTCAAGGACAGCTCTGACAGAACTATGGCTTGCCCAAGCTCATCCAGCAGCTGCAAGTGGAGGAGTGGGGAATCCTGGTTCTCCCAGATTAGAGTTCACACACTTAACTGCAACACCAAACTGGCTTCTAAGGTTTCTAAGAGAGCCAGTTTGGTGTAGCGGTTAAGAGCAGCAGGACTCTAATCTGGAGAACCGGGTTTGATTCCTCACTCCTCCACATGCAGCCAGCTGGGTGACCTTGGGTCAGTCACAGCTCTCTCAGCCCCACCTACCTCACAGGGTGTCTGTTGTGGGGAGAGGAAGGGAAGGCGGTTGTAAGCCGCTCTGAGACTCCTTCGGGCTGCACGCATGTACCTGTACTTTGTATCCTTGTTCAATCCATTGCTGTTCAGAGTATGAGTGTGGGATTTTTAAAATAAATTTCTTATTACTTTGAATGTTGGAAGTTCGTTCTCCATAACTACATTAAGCCCCATTTGAGCATGTTACGAGAAAAGCACCGGAAGAAGGGAGGCAGTTGGGTCAATAGATGGCTAGATCCCCTGAGCGTGTAAGTAAAGTAAGCTGTTCTTGCAGTAGTTAATTGAAGTCTGCAGGAGACGTGGGTACTAGGCAGAGTCTTTAAACACTTATATGGACAAAGTATGAGTACTGGCCCTCTTAGCGGGAGATACTCTAAATGATTAGCTGGTTGGCAGCATAGATACCCTGAAAAAAAAGCGAAGAATCCCTCTAGGAGTCAGGTGGACTTGGGAGAGCAAGTTTACCAACCTCTTGGAGGGCCCAAAGCAGAGTGGGTCTCACGGGCCACTAGGGCCACTCTGTGACACAAGCAACAACAGAAATCTGTACGCATGTGGCACATGGGGAGCAAAAGTTCTAACCAGCATCCTCAAAACAGTATAGAAATGCATTTTTCTCTAGCCAAAGTGGGAACAAGTAAAGCTAAATGTCAAATACTTTTTCCTTGCTCTGCAGTACTCGTAACTAGAAACAACAGCGGAAGGGTACTAAGGGGGAGGCAGGCAAGCAAGCTGTATACCTCCCGCCAATCAGCTGCCAAGTCACTAGGGTGTGGAAGGCCACTGCTTAAATTAGCCTTCCTCTGCAGGCAGATCTGTCCAGTTGGTTCTAAAATACTCTACTCCCTAAATGTCATCTTTTCAGGGGAGGGGGTTGTTTTCCAAAATCCGAGCTTGCGTTTCCTGCATCTCAATAAAAATCAAACGAACCCTCGTTTTTACTGGCAGTGCTCAGAAATGGCAGGAAACCCTTGACCGCAGGGTATGTGTGACTGGAGGCGCTTTCCCTCCTTTCTCTCTGTACACAGCAGACTGTTCTTACTGGACGGTTGCGAGGGGAATCTGAAAGCCGCTCAGCTTCTCCTGAAATCCTCCCCACCACTGTGTTTTGGCTCTGGGGACAGCAGACAGGCCCAAGGTGATGGGAAACGGCGGCAGCTTTGAAAAGCCCCCTGACTGAACTCTCAGATGTTTTCGAGATATCCTCAAGTTGACTTTGCCTCACGTTAGACACAGGAGATGCTTTGAGTGTATGTTTGGAAACTGGTCTGAGGATGGAGACGAAGGCAGCCTTTGAAGGCGGAGTGTGTTTGTCTCCAAGAGGCCTTTGGTCGGGAAGGTGGGTCCTGAAACGACTCGCAGGTGTGAATGGAAGGCAGCTCGCTGCCCGACAGCCACAACGGCAGAGGCCACAAGTCCGCCTTGAAATATGTCAAAGCTAGTTCCCAACGTTTTGCCACAGGCCAGTGTGGCCCACACACGGAATCCAGGACAGGGGCTGTATAAAGAAGAGCAGGCCTCTTTCTTTGCAGCTGGAGCCGCTGAAGACATAGCAGGCCTAGCCCTGAAACCTTGACACTGTTCCTTCACTTTCTCCCTTTAAGTGGATGGCTTGATTTAGCCTTAAAAAAAACCTGTCTCCCCCCTTCATGTTGGGAGGCCAGCCTTCCAGGATAGAATCTCAAAATTGGCTTCCTCTTCTTTTACACCCTCGAGGTAAAGGAGCTGCGGTGGCTCAAGTGGTTAAGACGCTGAACTGCAGGCTGTGGAAGGTCGGTAGTTCAGCAGTTTGAGACCCGGGTGCCGCATGACGGAGTGAGCTCCCGTCTCTAGTTCCAGCTCCTGCCAACCTAGCAGTTCGAAAGCAAGAAATTGCAACTAGATAAATAGGTACCACTTCGGTGGGAAGGTAACAGCTTTCTGTGCGCCTTGGTGCTTAGTCATGCCGGCCACATGACCACGGAAACGTCTCCGGACAGCGCTGGCTCTTCGGCTTTGAAACGGAGAGGAGCACCGCAACCCTAGAGTCGGATTCGACTGGCTTTCGAGCAAGGGAGACCTTTACCTTTGCTTTAGACGAGATAAGGGCAGGCATGCTGCAAGAACAATCTGAGGGCTTGTTGGCAGCTGTGGAAGTGAGGGCAGCATTCTCACCCCAACCCTGAAGACTCCCAGTTTAGGATTCTATAAGCTGTCAGGGGCTTGAGCAGGTAAATTCCCCCCTAGACAAACACGCTTTGCATGCCTCTTACCTCCTCATGGCATCCTGAGCCCCCTGAAGTATATTTGGTCCTCACCGGGTGTGTTTTTTCCCCCTCCTTTTGGTTACTTGACAGGCCTTTTTTTCACTGCTGTGTTTGGAGTCGTGGTTAAGAGTGGTGGACTCTGATCTGGAGATCCGGGTTTGATTCCCCACCACTCCACATGTGGCCGGCTGGGTGACCTTGGGTCAGTCACAGTTCTGTCGCTCTGAGATTCTGAGTGAAGGGTGGGGTATAAATCCAAGTTGTCGTCGTCTTCTTCTTCGTCGTCTTGAGCTTCATTATCCGTTGCAATACAGCAGACTGGGTTATAAGACTCTCTTATGGAGTGAAAAGTTATAAGCCTGAGTAAGCCATCCCCACAGGCCCTGGTGGCCAGCAAGCAATCAACTTCAAAAACCTGTACTTCTCTTCCATTCAGAAAACTCATGAATAAAGTTGATGAGTCCGTTAGCATTCCATGAACCATCGCCACTTCCAAATGCTGTCTTACGGACATTGTGGAAGGAGTTGAGCCATTTTATAACCTGCTCACTCTTTAAAAACTTTTTTTTTAATACGTTGTCGAAGGCTTTCACGGCCGGAGTTCATTAGCCGTTGTAGATTTTTCCAGGTTGTACGGCCGTGGTCTTGGCGTTGCAGGCCGTGGTCTTTGCTGCCAAATCACGACCAACTTCTGGCAACCCCATGGGGGTTTCTAAGGCAAAAGATGTTCAGCGGTGGTTTGCCATTGCCTGCCTCTGCATAGCAACCCTGGACTTCCTTGGGGGTCTCCTGATCCAAATACTGACCAAGGCTGACCCTTCTTGGTGTAGGAGCCAGTTTGGTGTAGTGGTGAAGTGCGCGGACTCTAATCTGGGTTTGATTCCCCACTCCTCCACTTGCACCTGCTGATGTGACCTTGGGCAAGCCCTTTAGCTTAGAGAAACGACGACTGAGGGGTGACATGATCGAGGTTTATAAGATTATGCATGGGATAGAGCAGGTAGAGAAAGAGGTCCTTTTCTCCCTTTCTCACAATACAAGAACTCGTGGGCACTCCATAAAATTGCTGAGCGGCCGGGTTAGAACGGATAAAAGGAAGTACTTCTTCACCCAAAGAGTGATTAACACATGGAATTCACTGCCACAGGAAGTGGTGGCGGCTACAAACATGGACGGCTTCAAAAGGGAATTAGATAAGCATATGGAGCAGAGGTCCATCAGTGGCTATTAGCCACAAGATATAGATAGGGGCTCTGGGGCAAGTGATGCTCTGCCTTCTTGGTGCTTGGGGGGGTCAACAGTGGGAGGGCTTCTAATGTCCTGGCCCCACTGGTGGACCTCCTGATGGCACCTGGTATTTCTGGCCACTGTGGGACACAGAGTGTTGGACTGGATGGGCCATTGGCCTGATCCAACATTGGCGTCTTTTATGTTCTTAAGCCATAGTTCTGATAAGAGCTGTCCTTGAAAGAGCAGTTCTGGAAAGAGCTCTCTCAGCCCCACCTACCTCACACGGTGTCTGTTGTGGGGAGGGGAAGGGAAAGGGGTTCGTAAACCGCTCTGAGACTCCTTTGGGTGGTGAAGGGCGGGGTAATAAATCCAATCTCTTCTTCTTCTTCTCTTCTCTTAGCTTTGGAGATTTGATAAAAGCAAGCTGGTCGGGGCCATCCAGGCCAGAGCCTATTTTTTATTCCCTTACAGCATTAGCTGCTAGAGATCCATCGGGTCCCCCCCCCCCCCCAATTCCTACAGGCATCACACTAGTGGTCAGCTCACAAGACCTGTGGGGGATACCAGTAGGAAAGTGCCCTGTCTGAGCACTTTCTCTCTGGCTTGCCCTCTAAAGCGGCGCATCGCTTTCGAATGTGCACGGGTCGATTCTGCTGGGCCGCAGATGTATCCTTGGCTCCGAGGACGAGCAGGTAGCATCGTTTAGATTCCTCCCGACAGGAAGTGTTTCCTACTCCCCTGACTAGCACAATCCGAAGCAAATCATTCATCGGCGTTGCTCTGAAATTATATGCGTTCTCTGATAATGATACATCAGACTAAAGAGCTGATTTTGGCAAGGCTTGAAAGGCTTGGGGGGGGCTGGCAAGGAGCGGGGAGGAAAAGTCAGAGCAGCTGTGGAAATCTGTTCATTGTTTTATTAGTAGGTTGAAGGGAGGGGGGGGGGGGCTCAGGGCCTCCACCTGGCCAGAGGGGGGCCGTTCCCTCTGCAGACTTAGGAGCACAGAGGGCAGGACTGGAGGGGGAGGCGTCTCGTCCCCATTTTTGGTGGCCAAGTGTCCTTCGCGTTTGTTTCTTTATCCTCTGGCTTTCTGTCCCCTCCTAATTACTGAAATTAATTTTCTCTGGGATTCCAGCCAAGGGAGCTGTCATAAATCACTCGCCGCAGACTGGAACTTGGACGAGCTGTGCTTCGAGCAGCACAGAAACCTTACCGTCAGTTTTAATCAAAGAGAAAGGCTGCCAGACATTGCTGGTCGGGCTGGTTCAGTGGAGGTTTCTCGGCAGAGCGATAGCTGGCGGGAAAGATGGCGCAAGATGGGGTTTCTCCGAAATGCTCACGTTACCGGAGACCACAGGCCCGATCTCTGAGATTCGGAGAATAACTCCTTTATTTCTTAGCCTTCCTCCTGGTCTGTCGGCAGACTGACCACTGAGTTATTTTATCAGCACCGTTTTTTATGCCTGCTCTCAGGGAGAGACGCTGGTTTCTACTGGCGGTGGTTCAGTCCCCGTAAACAATTCTGTACCTGTATCAGGTAAGGTTTCCAGGTCTCCCCTGGCCACCAGCAGGGAATGGGGGGAAGGGTTGCCAGCTCCAGGTTGGGAAACTCCTGGAGATTTGGGGGTGGAGCCTGGGGAGGACAGGGACCTCTGTAGGGAACAGTGCCATAGAGTCCACCCTCCAAAGCATCCATTTTCTCCAGAGGAACTGATCTCTGTAGCCTGGAGAGTAGGTCTAGTTCTGGGCGATCTCCAGGCCCCACCTGGAGGCTGGCATCCCTGGGACTCAGGGGCTCTGGGTTTTGAACCACAGACTTCAGGGCCTGAGGCTTCATTTCCTGGGATTTCTGTTCACGTGTAGAAGGGGCTTAGTGCATTCAGTATACACTCGGGTCTTGAACTGCTGAACTACCGACCTTCCACAGCCTGCAGTTCAGCGTCTTAACCACTTGAGCCACCACAGCTCCGCATTCAGTAGACTCTTGCTATTGGCTAACAGTGTGGAACTTTGGGATTGGCCAGGCCTTGTACAACTGCTCGGGCCCTGGACTTCTAGGCTCGCCTGGTCAACAGAACTGGTCCCATCTGCTTGCTGCATTCCCAGCCACTCCTTTTTCTTATAACTGACCTCAGGGACCCCTGGGTGGAGAACATCTGCTTTTGCTTGAGTCGGGTTGCCAGCCTCCAGGTGGGGCCTGGGGATCTCCCGCTTTTACAACTGTTCTCCAGCTGACAGAGATCAGCTCCCCTGGAGGAAATGGCTGCTTGGAAGGGTGGACTCTCTGGCATTGTACTGTGCTGAGGCCCCTCCCCTCCCCAAACCCCGCCTTCTCCCGGATCCGTCCTCAGTCTCCAAGTATTTTCCAACCCAGACCTGGCTGCTACGTCCACTCTCTAATCTCCCAAACGGGCCAGCATGAGACCAGAATTTCAAAACTGGTTTTTAAGCAGTAGTTCTTCAGGAGTAAGGTGTATAGCAACAGGCCAGGGCTCTTTTTGTAGCAGGAACTCCTTTGCATATTAGGCCACACACCCCTAATGTAGCCAATCCTCCAAGAGCTTACAGAGCTCTTCTTACAGGGGCTACTGTAAGCTCGTGGAGGATTGGCTACATTAGGGGTGTGTCACTTAATATGCAAATGAGTTCCTGCTACATAAAGACCCCTGGCAACAACAACAACAACAACGTCCACATTTTCAATATCAAAATAGGTAAGCTGGGTTGCTGGGAAGGGCTTGCTTTCCCGAGTCAATGTGTCAGCGCATCTTTCTCGAAGCACTCCTGTGGACCACAGTGAAGTCGGTTCACTCACCTTTCTTGCTGTCATCCCATAAAACCTACATCTTCTCTCAATATATAGCAAGGCTAACTGCTTCCCTCCCTCAGGTGCTTTTTGGGAGGACCGTGCAAAGGTCAGATTGTCGATCAGCCAACAGTTCTTTGGGGGAGAAAGCTTTAAAAAGGATCCCTTTTTAAAAAAAAGTTCAAGAGGTATCGATTCAGTTCTGTGCATGGAACAAAGATGGTGTTCTCTGAGTGGCCCCCTTGGTCCGTATGCTCTCTAGCACTCAACAGAGGGACACTGTTTGTTTGTGTGTCGGGTTCGTAATATCGCTGTGAGTTCCTGCTGTCTGAAAACTGGGAATGGGTCGGTCACCATGGCTGTGCCTAAAGTGGCACCTGATACGATTTCAAGAGTATTGACAAAATAATACTCTTTTAATGTGTTCTGAATGGCCATTCACCAGGATGTTTCCTGAATGGGCAATTCAGCAGTGTCGGTGGGCCCAGCAAGGAGTGCTTGGCCTATTGTCTGTGCGCAAAGCATCAGTTCTGAGTACACAAAGAGAGAGAGAGAGAAACAAAGAGAGTTCTGTGAATTGGCTGAAGGAGAAGGACTAGGGGAATATCAGTTCTGTCTCTCTGAAGACCTGAGGAGGAGGAGGAGGAGGAGAAGGAACAGATGAGATTTATACCCCACCCTTCACTACCCAAAGGAGTCTCAGAGCGGCTTACAAACTCCTTTCCCTTCCCCTCCCCACAACAGACACCCTGGGAGGCAGGTGGGGCTGAGAGAGCTCTTTTCAGAACTGTCCTTGAGAGAACAGCTCTGACAGAACTATGGCTTGCCCAAGGTCATCCAGCAGCTGCAAGTGGAGGAGTGGGGAATCAAAACCAGTTTTCCCAGATTAGAGTCCGCACACTTGACCACTACACCAAACTGGCTCTCAGTGAAGGACAATGGCTATTTGGTCCTGCAAAGCTATCTGTTTGCCTCCAGCTTTGCTTCCCTATCTGGAAATAATACAACTATTAAGAGGGTGGCATGTCTCCAGTGCTGTCATCCTGAATTAGTCCATGAAGCTCACTGCCCCTGACAATTCTCACCCTTTGTGGAAACAGAGAGTATGCAATAATGTTGTGGTCCATGCCAGCTGCTGGACCATTTAAAGCCATAGGAAAGGTGGCCCAGCATATCGAACAAGCCCTCCCTTGAGCTTTAAGACAGTCAGCATTGAACTGGACTTAGACCTGGACACCTTGGGTCTGCATGCTGCTGAGCCAGTCTAAGGTCTTTTCCGCATTCTCATTTTCCTCACTTGTGTGTTCTGGTTGCTTTGGGGAGGGAGGTTCTGTTTTGCATGTGTGTTGCTCCCTCTAGTGGTTGATTTGATATTACACCGGTTTATGACTGGCATATCTCCGTGCAGATTTAAATTGCAGGGCTTTATGCCAGACAAAATGCAATGTAATATCGAATTGGCCACTAGAGGGAGCAAGAGGAACAGGAAAAAAAACACACAGGAAAGTAACAGAAACACACAAGTGATAAAGCCCTAAATTATGGAATGGAGGATGAAAGCTGTAATGCTATCCTCTTCGTGGCCCCGCCTTCCTATAACATTTATCATTTGTTTATTTGTTTTACAAAATTTACATCCCGCCTGTCTGCCCTCACGAGGGCCACCAAAGCGGCTAACGGATTAAAATGTACATTAAAAAGATCACATTTTAAAACCGTTAAAATCAACCACAAAATAACAGCACCTCGTTAAATCGATTAAAACCAGATTTAAAATGCACATAAAGACATGAGAAAACAACAATAAGACATTGGGGAGGAAGGAGGGATCACTGAGGGAATGTCAAACAAAGCAAAAGAAAAGTCTTCACTGGCTGGTGGAAGATGGCAACAGAAGGGCACGAGCAAATCTCCCGGGGGGGGGAGAGTTCCAGAGCTTTGGAGCCATGACCAAGAAGGCCCTGTCCCAGGGTTGCTACTGAACTAATTTCAGAAGGTGAGGCATCCAAAGTATGGCCACCAAAGATGACCATAGTGGTCAGGCAGGTTCATACGGGAGTAGAGGGCCATGAATACCTCCAAGGTCCATTCTGCATCTAGCATTTGCTCCGCTGTTTTACCAAACCCACGCTGGAACAGAAATTCCCCTCTACATTGCATGCCACTTTCACTTTCATTGATTGTCAGATTCAATGGCAGTATCCAGACTGCATGCCGCTTTAAGAACATAAGAACATAAGAGATGCCAATGTTGGATCAGGCCAAAGGCCCATCCAGTCCAACACTCTGTATCACATAGATTTATGCCAATAAAGGTATTGTATTTGTATTTTGTATCACATAGTGGCCAAAAATACCAGGTGCCATCAGGAGGTCCACCAGTGGGGCCAGGACACTAGAAGCCATCCCACAGTTGACCCCCCCAAGCACCAAGATGACAGAGCATCACTTGCCCCAGAGCCCCTATCTATACCTTGTGGCTAATAGCCACTGATGGGCCACTTTGTTTGATCTCTCAGTTTTATGGTACTCAGCCTGCATAGATTTATGGCCATTTTATGGCCGTTCAGGGGTGACTCTGCAGTTAGTATGGCATTGGCCTTGGGTATCCGAATGTGGTTTTGAGCCACATCTTTTTCTGTTCCAGTGTGGGTTTGGTAAAACAGCGGAGCAAATGCTAGATGCAGACTGGGCCCATGTTAGATCTGGGTAATAGTCTCATTTCAGCTGCCTTCTTACTTTTTCCTTCAGTCTGATTCTCCTGCCTGTCTGTTGCTTCCGTCAATCATTTATCTTGAGAAAGATAATTTGGGTTTACTTCCAGCCATTTTTTAAAAATTATTGATATTGATAACAAGAATCCACACAGAATGTGATACATTGCAAAGTTCATATAATATCAATCTTATAATCATTAACAACAATCTGCTAAACCATATAATCAGAACTAAGAAACCCACAAGTTTTGCCAAATTCTTAACTGTATAATAATGGTAATAGTTAAAGGTGAAGGGTAAAAACTGCTAATACAAAAATTGGATAGTGAGGAAACTGATGAGTAAAAAAAACAACCTTTGATGCTCTGTCAAATAAGAGGGTCCCAACAACAAATCCTGTTGTTGTTCCTGCCAACCTAGCAGTTTGAAAGCAAGAAACTGCAAGTAGATAAATAGGTACCACTTCGGTGGGAAGGTAACAGCGTTCCGTGCACCTTCGTGTTTAGTCATGCCGGCCACATGACCACGGAAACGTCTTCGGACAGCGCTGGTTCTTCGGCTTTGAAACGGAGATGAGCACCGCAAACCTAGAGTCGGATTCGACTGGCTTTCGAGCAAGGGAACCTTTACCTTTAACAACAGGTCAATGTAGAAGAACAATCAGAAATGAATCCAGGAGCGGTAGGTTAGGTTTGATGGAAGCAGTTCATGTTCAGCCATATACTGGAGCACCCTTGCTGACGTATACTGACATGACCTCCAACCATTTAACAACTCGGTTTTTGGACACCCCCATTCTGGGCAACGCTAGCCGCTCATTCTGCAGGTATCCAAGCTTGACTCCAGCTTGGCCATCCACTGCTGACACAAAAGGCCACTTCACACTTTACTGAATTTCTGTACCAAAAAACCAGCAACAAATCCACACTTCAGTAGCAAGACGTGCAAGTGCCTTACCCTCAACTGTGAACACATTTTAATTGTTAGATTAGAGGATGGTACGGAGTTGTTTTCTGTAGCCCCAGAAGGTCGGACCAGAACCAGCAGGTTGACATTAAATCAGAAGAATTTTCGGCTAAACATGAGGAAGAACTTCCCGACAGTCAGAGCGGCTCCTCAGTGGTACAGGCTTCCTCAGGAGGTGGTGGGCTCTCCTTCTGGGGAGGTTTTCAAGCAGAGGCTGGA
>NW_015171507.1:875592-883652 GCF_001447785.1 Gekko japonicus | reverse complement strand
GCACTGAGGACAAGCAAGTCCTAGGTTACAAACTGAACCCTCCAATGCAAGAACAAGATGCATTTCTTCCTTTAGGAGGTGCGATTGTCAGAAGAAAATTAAAAAGTTTCAGTTTTGTTTTTGCATGTGGGTGGGTATTCTGTTTGAAATAATTGTTTGGATACACTATATTTTTAATATGCTAGTTGTGATAATTTCATGCCAAGTAAAAATGTCCATAGTCATATTTTATGTTCCTAAAGTAGCAGAATGACTTTCAATCTAGAAAAGACAAAAAAATGTTAATGTAGCATTTTTTTCAATTTTTTCAAAGATTTCCAATTTTTTTCTGGAAAAAAAACGGGGTTTTTTCCGAGCTTCAAAATTTCCGGAAATTTTACATCTCTAGTTGTGACTTTTCTGCATTGTGCAGGGGGTTGGACGAGATGACCCTGGAGGTCTCTTCCAACTCTATGATTCTATGATTTCCCTGTCCAAATTTGCAAAATCAATTGATCTGGAAGCACCCATCTTTGCATCTTCACACAGTGGGTCCAGACGGCACCAGTGTCCACAGGCAGCCCAGCCTGTCACCAAGTGTCCTCCGTTGCCCATTCCCTACTCCATCCAGTGGGGAATGGTTTGGGCAGAGGGTGCTTTGAGAATCGGGTACGACGACTGGGAAAATTCTGATACCAAGTGAGACTAGATACCGCCTTTAAGGTCATGCCCTAACCAGTGTTCCCTCCAAGCTGAGTTAGTGTGAGCCAGCTCACAGCTTTTTAGCCTCCGGCTATAAGATTTTCTGTCTTAGCTCAGGAAGGAGGATCTTTAGGCTTAGCTCAGGGAGGAGGGCTCCAGAGCAAACTGATATATAAGAACATAAGAACATAAGAGATGCCAATGTTGGATCAGGCCAAAGGATAAGAGACGCCAATGTTGGATCAGGCCAAAGGTCCATCCAGTCCAACACTCTGTATCACACAGTGGCCAGAAATACCAGTGCCATCAGAAGGTCCACCAGTGGGGCCAGGACATTAGAAGCCCTCCCACTGTTGACCCCCCCCCCAAGCACCAAGAAGACAGAGCATCCCTTGCCCCAGAGCCCCTATCTATACCTTGTGGCTAATAGCCACTGATGGACCTCTGCTCCATATGCTTATCTAATTCCCTTTTGATGCCGTCCATGCTTGTAGCCGCCACCACCTCCTGTGGCAGTGAATTCCAAGTGTTAATCACTCTTTGGGTGAGGAAGTACTTCCTTTTATCCGTTCTAACCCGACCGCTCAGCAATTTCATGGAGTGCCCACGAGTTCTTGTATCGTGAGAAAGGGAGAAAAGTACCTCTTTCTCTACCTGCTCTTTCCCATGCATAATCTTGTAAACCTCAATCATGTCACCCCTCAGTCGTCGTTTCTCCAAGCTAAAGAGCCCTAAGCGCCTTAACCTTTTCTCATATATGCAGCGGCCAAATCGCTCGCTCACCACTTTAAATGCCAGTTGTTCATGAAGCAGAATTTCTGCTCACGAGGCTCCACAGCTTAGACGGAGCCGTTGGCCCGGACACTGTGCTTGCCTCTGGTGGAGGCCCCGTTTCACCCCAGAGCGGCAATGAACATGGAACAGGTGTGAATAATTATATGGGGGGGGGACGCCGCAGGGAGCTGAGCTTGTGTTATTCAGAAGTGTATTCTATCCGTTTGGAAATATTAATGGCTCTGTACAAAGTCAACCCCTGGAAGCCTGGCCTCCAGTCTAAATTCCACCTTTTGGGAACAATCTAAACGCCTCCTTGAGGCAGAAGTGTAATTTGATGAAGGCCTTTGTCCGGGTAATAGAGCTAAACTCCATCTGGAGACTTCTTTCTTTTTCTTTTTCTTTTTTATGCTCCCCTCTTTGAAGCTGGGATGGAAGCCTGAAACATTTCAGAGTACTTTTACCAAAAGGAGGGGGGGGGGAAGGAAATCTTAACAGTTGCCAGGGAAGATTGATCTTTAGGCTGGATTCTTTCGGTCCCCCCCACCCCACCCCGTCCCCAGACCTGCCTTTTAGCAAGTGTTAGCCCCTCAGTTCCTTTGATGGCTAGACGCACAGCTGACGGCTTTTGAGTTGGGAAGGTTGAGTTTCATTGTTTTGATATGAAGAAACCAAAGAGGAGGGGAAACATTGAACTCGCTTGCTGTAAGAGAAGCTCTGCTAAGAGCAAAACTTTCATGTCTTTGGCGCACTGTGCTCTAATGGAGCTCTCAGCTGAATTACCGCAGGCCCTCTGGGAAGCCATGACGGGCAGAGGCAGCAGAAGTCATAAAGGGGACTACTGCCAGCTACAAACAGCGGTCAGTCGCCAGTTTGGCGCAGTGGTTAAGTGCGCGGACTCTAATCTGGGAGAATCAGGTTTGATTCCCCACTCCTCCACTCGCACCTGCTGGATGACCTTGGGCATGCCACAGTTCTGTCAGAGCTGTTCTCTCAAGGGCAGTCCTCGAAAGAGCTCTCTCAGCCCCGCCTACCTCCCAGGGTGTCTGTTGTGGGGAGGGGAAGGGAAAGGAGTTTGGAAGCCAGCTCTGAGACTCCGAGTGAAGGGCAGGGTATAAATCCAATCTCCTCCTCTGCTGCTTCTTCTTATATCCCATCCAAATGCTTCTCATAGGTCCTTTTCGCAGTAGACCTTAAATCCTGGTTCAACCCTGTCCTTAAACTTACATACTATACTACACACGAGTTCACTCCTGTAATTATCTCAGGGTATTTTTACATTCTACACTACACTCGAGTTCAGCCCTGTAATTATCTCGGGGTATTTCTTGTTTCCACATTACATTGAGGCCACCTCAGCTTTGCCCCACACTTGTCCCGGGATAAAGAGATGCTGTTATAACCAGGGATAAATGCAAGGTATTGTGTCGTGAGTTGAACTCTGATAAAACCAGGGATGAGATCCAAGTGTAGAAAGGACCGTAGTCAAACCCAGGCAGATTGAGTTTACGTAACTCATATGGTTGTTTTTCTATGCATGATTTCCTGGGCTCGGATGCAGACTTGTATATCTTTATTGGTTTGGTCTACGTTAGCAACTTCTTGCGTCTCCTTTTGTTGTAATGTCTGATTTCTGTCACTAGATGTCGCTAGGGAACACATACTAGGAGATATTCCTTGAAAATAGCTCGTCACGCAAACCCTGGATTAAGACCACTCTTTATTTTAAACAAGCAACTGTGTAGGGACCAAAATGACTCTATGAGAAGCCCGCCACTGGTGATAATGATTTAAACATATGAGAAGTTTGGATGTAAGAAATCGAACATGCAGTGAGAATTCTTACAGAACAAAAGACAATGGCCAGGTCCAATTACATGATAACGCTTTTGCAGTATTCCCTCATACAGTTAGAGATCTTTGGTTTCCCCTTGATTGTTCATGCAAAAGAAACATGGTATCTTTTCCCAACTGTAGAGAATGAAGAGCCATTTTCAAAGGATAGGTCAGATATTTGTTTGACCCTATGAACTAATTTATTCTCACCCACTCAATCAGTTTTTGGGGCCACAATCTTGTTTTTTTAAACCTGATATCTTGGTGCACCAAATCAGTATTCATACATATCCAAAATTCAGTGCCAGAATGCCACAAAATGTAATCGGTGTCCTCCTCCTGGTCATATATTTAAATTTTTGGTATCTGCAATGGCAGAGTCCATAAGTACAAAAACAAGTCACCACCTGATGAAAAATATTCCTCTCCCCTCTTTTAGTGTGCTTGTTACAAAACCTGTGGGGAGACTAATATTTTACTGACATAACATTTTGCTGTGTCGAAAAAAGTAGGCTTAGAAAACAAACCTGGAGAGCACACTAACAACATAGACATTAAAAATAACTATATCTGCATCATTAAAACTAGAAAAAACAGCAAAGCTTCATCTAAAACAGCATAATTGTACATCGAACAAAACATTTTTAAAACTGGTGAACAGCATAAAGAACAATAAGATTCTACGTGTTAATCTGCAGATACCGCAAAATATAATCCATGAGCATGTTACAGAAAATCAGGGTTAACAAAACAAAGCAAAACTGAGAGACCCAGTGTGTGATGTAGTGGGTTAAAATGTTGGACTAGTATCTGGAGACCAGGTTGGAATCCCCACTCATGCCCTGGAAGCTCACTGGGTGACCTTGGGGCAGTCACGTTTTCTCAGCCTAACCTACCTCACAGGGTTACTGTGAGGATAAAATGGACAAGAGGAGAAGGATGCAAGCCATTTTGGGTCCCCATTGGGGAGAAAGGAAAGGGTACAAATGAATTAAATAAATAAATGTATGTCACATTTTTAAGAGATAAAAAATAAGGCCAAAGCCAATGGTGCAAATCAAGTAAAAATTTTATTTTATTCCTTAGCTAAAAATCCCGTGAGTTTCTCCTACAGGCTTCTTTAGGGGGTTCTGTTAGTCTTTCAGAGTTCCTTCGAGAAGAGTACAAGTTTCAGATTCTTTTAAAATCAGTAGCCCTTTTTTTGAAACATGACGAAGCATCCATTAGAGGTTCTCTGTGATGGTCTCAGAAAACCCAACCAAGGCCGACTCCACACATTACGATGTGTGTCTTGGGTTCACCATGAAGAACCACAGCCAAGTCCCAACCAGTGTTCCCTCTAAGCTGAGTCAGTGTGAGCTAGCCCACAGTTTTTTAGCCTCTGGCTCACACATTTTTGTCTTAGCTCAGGAAGGAGGGCTCCAGAGCAAACTAATTTATGCAGTAGCCAAATCACTTGCTCACAACGTTAGTGCCAGTAGCTCACAAAATAGAATTTTTGCTCACAAGACTCCACAGCTTAGAGGGAACATTGGTCCCAACCACCTGGTGCATGCATTCCTCATCGTACGCATTTAGAAAATGTGCACCGAGTCTTGTGCTCATGTCTTGCTTTTTAGAACTGCACGTCAAATGTTTTTAGGTGAAAAACCTAGATGTCCAACACCCTGTGCATACCTACCTTGGTTTTTGCAACCCAGCACCCCTCCCAAGAGAACAGCCCCTTCCCCTTATAAGAGAGACTCATATTAAAAATAAAAGAATCTCACTAATGCATGGATTGCATTAGTTCTTAGGATGGTGCCTCCCCCAATCGCCCATACACCCCCACTTTCACCCAAGCTTCTACGTATCAAATTTTCAACCGAGCGTTGATCCGTGACCTTGAGGTTCAGACCACCAAGTCCGCCAATGTTTGATCTCGCTCAGATTTAAAATGCAGGCTGCTTCTCCCCCCCCCACCACCACCCCTTTTCCCCTGGTAGATTTCAGTATTTCGGGTCTGTATTCTGCCTGTGTTAGCTCAAACATGGCCCCTAGTTTAGTGCAGGGCTATAATTTAATTATAGGGGACTGTGTTTCTCTTTTCAAGGCCGAAATCCGGCAAACTGCACGAGACTAAAAATGGAACGGCAACATGGATATTTAATTTAGCAACATGTGGTGCCATTTATAAAGTTTGAGGGAAATTTGTTTTAGATCTTGCAGTAAAAGTGGGGAGGGGGGGGAGGCGCCCTATGCTGAACGAGAGATACCGTCGAGTCTGGATTTCTTCCCTAAATTAGTTGTGTTGCGGCTGTTTATTTAATATCCAAATCCCACGAGGAGCTGCTTGATGAAAGACAATGTGGTTAATAAATGTGCGCTTGTGTACGGTAAGTAGGGCCAAATGCTTTGACACGAGCTGGAAACAAAACTTTGCATAGCTCGAAAGCCTGTGCGCTGTTTTGTGTTATTTTGGTTGGTCCTAATATAACAAAAGAGAAGAGATGGCTTTTGTTTCCAGGCTGCCATAGTTCATTATACTCCATGAAATTCCCGTACTTTAAAGCAGGGGTCCCCAACACGGTGCTCGTGGACGCCATGCCGCCTGCTGACCGCTTTTCTGGCACCCTCCAAGTGTTTTTAGAAACTGGGTGGGGCCGAATGGGACTTTTGCCGGGCAGTGCTTCTAATTAGCTGTTGGAGAGTTGAATAGCTGTGCAGATTTTTTTAAATGTCGCTTCAGCAGCAGCAGCCACCACAACATGGAGATCTTCATGGGGTGACACTGCAGGGCTATTTTTGGGCAGGAACACACAGGAACGGAGTTCCGGCTGGCTCCCGAGTTGGCCACGCCCAGCAGGAACTCATTAGCATAATAGGCCACACCCAACAGCAGACACTCATTAGGATTGGCTACATTAGGGGTGTGTGGCCTAACATGCAAAGGGTTCCTGCTACAAAAAAAGCCCTGGGTTTTGACAACAAACAAGGTAAATAGAATAAGAAGCAAAAGGTGGGTGTGGATGGATGACCACACTTCTGGTAACGTGGGGGTGTGGCCTAATGTGCTAATAAGCTGCTATCTCAGGGTGTGGCCTAATATGCTAATAGATTTCTGCTGCTGGGTGTGGCCTATTATGCTAATGAGTTCCTGCTGGGCTTTTTCTACACAAAAAAAGCCCTGGGGGACAGAAGGTAAATAGTGGCAGCCATTTTGTGGCTGGCTCCACCTCGGGTTTCAAGGCCCATCCTGGCAACTAGCAGGCAATGGGGGGTGCTTACAAGGAAAAAGAGAAAGGCCTAGGCTTCATTGCTTGGTATCAAATAGGGAGTGTCGTCATCACGCCAGCAATGCCCAGGCGACGCTCTGGTGTTTGGGCAAAAACTCTATGGTAAAACCGGTTTCGACCATAGAATTTTTGCCCGAATACCACTGTGTCACCCTGACATCGCTGGCGTGATGACGTCACGTCCTGTGCAACCCTGGCAATGAGGCCTAGGCCTTCTCCTTTCTCCTGGTAAGTCCCCTGCCAGCCAACTGACCTGGCGGCAAGGAACCCCCTGCTTCTGGCAACCCTAGCTACACCTCCTGTGGCAGCCATTTTTTAGCAGCCATTTTATGTGTCAGACCACTTTGTGTCTTTTCATTTAACATCCCCAAATGGGGCAAGTGAACGTAGGATTGCCAAATCTGGGCTGGAAAATCCCTGGAGATTTGGAGGCATAGCATTAGAAGGGCAGGGTTCGGGGAGGGGATGGACCTCACCAAGGATGTAATGTGGCTCAAGTTCAGAGTCTACCCTCTAAAGCAGCCCTTTGCTCCAGAGCAACTGATCTCTGTAGGCTGAAGATGAGTTGTAATTCTGCTGGCAACTCTACATAAACATAGAAAACTGCCTGTTGTGGAGTGACTCCATTTGCCCATCGAGTCCACTAGTATTTATTCTGACCACCAGTGGCTCCCCTGAGTCCGCAAGCCAGAGTTCCTTTGGCACAACCCAACCGAATTTAAGATGAATTTCAGCAGGCAAGTTCCTGTTGTGGAATTAGCCAAACCTTCAATGCAGGCTCCGTTTTGGTCTTGATAAGATCTGCTCCATGTTTGCTACGGACGTATTCTTGCGGTCTTGATTCAGGGGGAAGTTTTCTGGTAAAGTCAATCCGACTTAGAGATGCCCAATTGACTTTGCTGAATGCCGTACCCCAGCAGAAGGGAAATCGTTCCAGTTTACACGGCATAAAAATGTGCTTTGTTTTCTGCCAAGCACATAAACGCTTCCTTGACTTTTGCGCGTGTGATATTCAACCCATACCGTTTCGGCAAAACAGTTCAGTTTCACATTCTCCTCCTAAAACAGTTTCGGGAATTTCTCCTGCTACACCAGTGCAGATACTACAATACCTTGAAAACGGTCAGGCATAACTGTTAGCCGTCTTTGACCCTGAGCAACCAGGAATTATTCAGAAACAGGAATACTTCCCTGCATTTTCCTAACCCAAGTCCTTCAGAAAAGGGGGCGGGGGTGCTGGAGTTAGCAACTTAGCATGCCTGGAATGGGGAGGGGGGACGCTGCATCACTATTAGTGTGTTTGGTGTAGTGGTTAAGTGAGTGGACTTGTCTTTTCATTTAACATCCCCAAATGGGACAAGTGAACGTAGGATTGCCAAATCTGGGCTGGAAAATCCCTGGAGATTTGGAGGCATAGCATTAGAAGGGCAGGGTTCGGGGAGGGGATGGACCTCACCAAGGATGTAATGTGGCTCAAGTTCAGAGTCTACCCTC
>NW_015171507.1:864920-875278 GCF_001447785.1 Gekko japonicus | reverse complement strand
CATGTTTGCTACGGACGTATTCTTGCGGTCTTGATTCAGGGGGAAGTTTTCTGGTAAAGTCAATCCGACTTAGAGATGCCCAATTGACTTTGCTGAATGCCGTACCCCAGCAGAAGGGAAATCGTTCCAGTTTACACGGCATAAAAATGTGCTTTGTTTTCTGCCAAGCACATAAACGCTTTCTTGACTTTTGCGCGTGTGATATTCAACCCATACCGTTTCGGCAAAACAGTTCAGTTTCACATTCTCCTCCTAAAACAGTTTCGGGAATTTCTCCTGCTACACCAGTGCAGATACTACAATAACCTTGAAAACGGTCAGGCATAACTGTTAGCCGTCTTTGACCCTGAGCAACCAGGAATTATTCAGAAACAGGAATACTTCCCTGCATTTTCCTAACCCAAGTCCTTCAGAAAAGGGGGCGGGGGTGCTGGAGTTAGCAATTTAGCATGCCTGGAATGGGGAGGGGAGAATCTGGGAGAACCGGGTTTGATTCCCCACTCCTCCACTTGCACCTGGCTGGATGGCCTTGGGCAAGCCATGGTTCTGATAAGAGCTGTTCTTGACAAAAGAGCAGTTTCTGTCAAGAGCTCTCTCAGCCCCACCTACCTCCCAGGGTGTCTGTTGTGGGGAGGGGAAGGGAAAGGAGTTTGTAAGCCCCTCTGAGACACCTTTGGGTAGTGAAGGGCGGGGTATAAATCCAATCCTTCTTCTTCTCTGTATAGGTGTTCTTTCCTTGAATCTCTCTGTCTTAACCTTGGTACTGCCCTCTGGCCCTCTCTTCCCCCTTTGTCCTCTCACTCTGTTCACATGGCCTTCTATGGAGACAACATGTCTTTGCAGGTCTCTCCTGTAAAGACAGTGCCCTCATACTCCCACACACATGATGCCGGACTAGCTGGCCATTTGCGGTACGGAAAGTATTCTTTAGATTAGGCTTCTTTCTCTTGTTTTGACAGCAACCTGGATGTGAACTGGATCTACTTGAATAAATGGAAGTGTACCTTTTTTTTTGGCAATATACTTCTTGAGAGATTTATTTCCTGCACTCAGTATCACGCTTCTGTGACTGGGCAAAACTCTGCTCTATTAACCAAATATCTCAATGGGGGGAACGCTCTCATGCCTCTTGCAGCTAGGAACTGGGGGTTTATGTTTCCTGTAACCCAATGCCCGTGGATTCAGACACAAAAGAAATAGGTCAGATGCTTATTATTTATTATCCGTAAGTGGGGCATACCGAAATGGAACGAGCAGATTCCAGCGTTATATCTCCAGCAAACTCGCCGCTCTTGTATTATGACTAGGCCTAACTTATTATTTATTTCAAAAAATGATAAATGAGGGATTTGTGGACTTTGCTGCTTCTTGAATAATTGGACTGTTCCACGGTAAAACCCCAGGGGAGAATAGAGTTTCTAAAATCCTCAGCCGATATGAATGGAGCTTAGTGAGTACAAGGACGTGCCAACTGGTTTTGGTGGTGGTGGGTTGACTTTCTTTTTTCTTTGAGCTGCGGTCGCTTGCATACTATAGCGCTGTTGCTTTGGGGAAACGCCTTTCAGTTTCAGAAGTGGCTTACCATGCGGCGTAATGGACAACCACATCCCAATGTGCACTGGAACTAGACGTACAGTGCTTTGGAGACTGGCCCCGTATAAGTGCAGTGGTTGAGAACTGTGACCCAGAGAGAGTCCCCAGTTCAAATCTTGCAACTGCCTTCAACTCACTGGGTAAGCCACTGTTTCCGAGACCCCTGTTGGGGGGGGGGAGATAATGACACTGACCTGCCTTTTCAGGTTCTCGTAGTAAGGAGTTGCGGACGCGATGTGTGTGGAGCCCTAAAACACTGTATAGATGCTAATTATTAATTGTGTGGGTTTCATTAACATATCTGTCTTTTCTATCTTGTGCGTATTAAGTGCCGTCAAGTCTCCTGCAACTTATGGCGACCTTATGAATTAGTGCCCTCCAAAATGTCCTGTCATTAACCGCCTTGCTCAGGTCATAGAATCCTACAACCACAGAGTTGGAAGGGGCCGTACAGGCCATCCAGTCCAACCCCTTGCTCAATGCAAGATCAGCCTAGAGCATCCCTGACAAGGGTTTGTCCAGCTGCTGCTGAAAGACTGCCAGTGAGGGGGAGCTCATCACCTCCCCAGGCAGCTGCTTCCACTGTCGCACAACTCTGACTGTCAAAAATTTTTCCTAATATCCAGCAGGTACCTTCCCGCCCTTCATTTAAAACCCATGATTGAGAGTCCTCTCCTCTGCTGTCGACAGGAACAGCTCCCCGCCCTCCTCTGAGCGACAGCCCTTCCGATACTTCAAGAGAGCCATCCTGTCCCCCCTCAGCCTCCTCTTCTCCAGACTAAACATTCCCCAGCCCCTCAGCCTTTCCTCACAGGGCTTGCAAACAGAGGGCCCTGGCCTCCTTGACTGAGTCAATCCCTCTTCACCCAAAGAGTGATTAACACATGGAATTCACTGCCAAAGGAGGTGGTGGTGGCTACAAGCATGGACGGCTTCAAGAGGGAAGAAGAAGAAGAGATTGGATTTATACCCCGCCCTTCACTACCCAAAGGAGTCTCAGAGCGGCTTACAAACTCCTTTCCCTCCCCCTCCCCACAACAGACACCCTGTGAGGTGGGTGGGGCTGAGAGAGCTCTTGACAGAAACTGCTCTTTTTCAAGAACAGCTCTGACCAGAACTACGGCTTGTCCAAGTTCATCCAGCCAGGTGCAAGTGGAGGAGTGGGGAATCAAACCCGGTTCTCCCAGATTAGAGTCCGCGCACTTAACCACTACACCAAACTGGCTCTCCTCTGCCAGGAATTGGATAAACATCTGGAGCAGAGGTCCATCAGTGGCTATGAGCCACAAGGTATCGATAGGAACTCTCGGTCTGGGGCAAGGGATGCTCCGTATTCTTGGTGCCTGGGGGGGGGGGGCAACAGTGGGAGGGCTTCTAGTGTCCTGGCCCCACTGCTGGACCTCCTGATGGCCCCTGGTATTTTTGGCCACTGTGTGACACAGAGTGTTGGACTGGATGGGCCACTGGCCTGATCCAACATTGGCTTCTCTTATGCTCTTATGTTCATCTCATGTTGGGGGTCTTCCTCTCTTCCTGCTGCCCTCAACTTTTCCGAGCATTACCGTCTTTCCCAGTGACTCTTGTCTTCTCGTAAGGTGACCAAAGTACGATAGCCTCACTTCAGTCATTTTTGCTTCTAGGGAGAGTTCAGGTTTGATTTGATCTAGAGCCCACTGGTTTATCTTCTGGGCAGTCCACGGTCTCCGTAAAACTCTCCTCTGCAACGCCACCTTTCGATGGAATCCACTTTCTTCCTGTCAGCTTTCTTCATTGTCCAACTTTTGCACCCATACGTAATAGAGAATATTACACTATGAATTATCTCGATCTTGGCCACCAGCGACCCTTCCTTACACTTAAGAATCTTTTCTAGCTCCTTCATGGCTGCTCTTCCCCAGTCTCAAGCTCCTTCTGATTTCTTGGCCGCAGTCTTCCTTTTGGTTGATGGTGGAGCCAAGGAATAAAAAAAAATCCTGTTATAAGGTTGAGAACTTGCTGTCCGAGCTTTCGGCCCATCATAGTCCATTCGGCTTGAAGCGATGCACCTAATGGGAGTTGAGACCTATGACACAAGGATCTTTAGTATTTCCTGAAGGGCAGTTGTGATAGTCTGTTCTTAAGGCGTCACAAGATTTCTCTTTATACAAGTGTCTCAGAGGGGGGCCTAATCCTCCGGAGACAGTTTCTTGAAAGTTTCCTGTAAATTGTCCCAACAAAACCGGACCTCTGCCTCACCTAAGTTGAAGGGCGACTCTGCATGAACGTGTGAGAAGAAGTGGACCAAGCGGTGAATTGGCTAAACTCGAAATCCCTGGCGATGTACCCTCTCTCCCAGGATCTGATGGGGCTGGTAAATCTGGTACTTTGGCGAAGTGCCCCATAACCTCCACCTGTGCTTCACTTGTATATTTGTAAACAAAGCAAAAATCGCAAAGAGGCCAGAAATCTCCACAGTTCCATCGTTCAAAAGAAACCAAGCCCTGATAATGTTGCCCCTGGAACTTCTCACCACTTGAGGAATCCGGCAGCACGTGCCACCAGCAAATGCTGCTTCAACAAAATATCTGTACTCTAGCCATAACCAAAGGCAGCAATTGTGAACTGCCACCATGACAACCATTATTTAATGATTCTGGACTGGTAGGACTTCAGGAACCATCTGTCCTCTCCTTTTCCTCCAGGATTTTTTACTTTGGGGGAGGCATTTAAATAATTTGGGAGGCACCCCTGCACACACACACCTCAGGCTGTGCCAGAAGTGACGAGAGAGTAAAAGTTCTTTTAAAAGCAACAACAGAGAGAGAGAGAGAGAGGCGAGAAGTGAGGGCACCAGCAGGCAAGGCAGGGAACCAGCTCAGCTTGGCCATGGCGCACAAGAACAATAAAATAAAATAACCTGGATGGATGGGAAGTTGGGAGGCCTGGGCAGTAAATCAAGGGGCCTGGCCCCAAGATGCCCCACTGTAGCTATGGGCCTGGATTCCCACCCCCTCACTCTTTACAGGAGGCCAGCTCAGTCACCAGTCTGTGACTGGATAAGAAGTGCATAGTAAACAATGCACATGAATGCAAATGGAATATGAGGGCCAAACCTCCAGATGGAACCTGGAAATCCCTCAGAATTACAACTCATCTCCAGACTGTCAGTTCCCCCGGAGAAGCTGGATGCTTTGGAGGGGGCACGCTATGGCCTTGTACCCCACTGAGGTCCCTGTCCTTCCCAGGCTCCACCCCCAAATCTCCAGGAGTTTCCCAACCTGTATCTGGCAACCCTACCCCCACAGGAGGACCTGGCAACCATAGATTATCAGTTCTTGTCCACAAGAGGTACAATTTAGCTTGATCCAGCAGAGCATGACATTAAAAGATGTAAACATACATCCTATCCACTCTCCCAATGTCAAGGTAAAAAGGTAAAGGTAAAGGTTCCCTTGCTTGAAAGCCAGTCGAATCTCTGTTTCAAAGCCGAAGAGCCAGCGCTGTCCGAAGACGTTTCCATGGTCATGTGGCTGGCATGACTAAACACCAAGGCGCACGGAACGCTGTTACCTTCCCACCGAAGTAGTACCTATTTATCTACTTGCAATGTCTTGCTTTCGAACTGCTAGGTTGGCAGGAGCTGGAACTGGAGACGGGAGCTCACGCCGTCATGCGGCACACTCGGGTCTCGAACTGCTGAACTACCGACCTTCCACAGCCTGCAGTTCAGCGTCTTAACCACTTGAGCCACCGCAGCTCCTCAGTGTCAAGGTAATCGTACATAAAAAATGAGATGAAGGATATAAACCACTTTGGGTCCCCTTTGTGGAGAAAAGTGGAATATAAACGTAGAAGAATCAATATCCATTTTGATGCTACAGGAGAGGTTTCTATCCAGGAGGTGATGCTGGGTTATATTTCAGTATTTTAAGCTGTAAATAGTTAAGGCACATGCATCCTCCCCCTTCTCGTAAATTTTAATCTGTGCACCCTAAAATAACCCGTAAGCTTTTAAAGAACAGGGTGGGGAGTCTTTAACAGTGCTCAGAGATGCCAACGCGTTAACTTCACAGAAAAGGATGATCATGCCTTCCCAAATAACCAATTCACCGACACCTTTGGCACTACCATGGGTGTTGAAATACAACAGGATAGATCCAGGTAGTCAGCCGTGTTGGTCTGAAGCAGTAGAACAAGTTTGGAATCCAGTGGCACCTTTTAAGACCAACAAAGGTATATTCAAGGTATGAGCTTTTGTGTGCAAAGCATGCTTTTTCAAATACAGTGGAATGGGATGTAAGGTTCAAATTTATAGACGGGCTGAACAGGAAATTCACAAATTAACATACCTTGAATAAACCTTTATTGGTCTTAAAGCTGCCACTGGACTCTAAATTTGTTCTACAACAGGGTAGGGTGCACCGTTTTGACTTTTTGCAATTGTAGTCCCATTATGACCTCGATCTTCCTCTCGCGCTCTGTCTAGTCCATGAACAGGCACTGGAGATGTAGGAAACTTGTGGGTAACATACCGTAGGATTCTGCCACTCGGGAATATGCTCAGGGTCTTCTTGGGAGTATAATTCTTTTCAGGAGAGTCTGAAACAAAGAAGGTAAAGGAGGCCCTGCCAGAATTCTTCACTGCAGCACGCCTAGCGCTGTCCTGCACAGACCCGGCCTGGCACTGTTACAGCTGCTGGTCTATAATAAAACAGGGAGTAGACTTACATGGGTCCCGGTCACACGGGTGAGATAATCCAGGGGGGAAGTGAGGCTTTTTGCCCCGGAGCAAAATGAAGCATGGTAGTTCGATCAGACGTTTCTTCGAGGCTCCATGCTCAGGCCGTCAGCCGCTGATCACACGCTGATGGTGCGGCGTGGCAAAGAAGGGGGGGAGAAAGAAGCGGCATGGTGCGATCACACACGGGGCGATCGCAAGCTGCCGCTTCCCGATCAGACGAGCGTTGTTTTTTTAAAACCAGTTCCCGCATGCACATGACCACGGAAGCGAATCCACGGAGACTTAAAAAAAAATCCGGTGTGAGACGGGACGCAGATGTGCCAGAATACCAGCACTTCCGTGATCCGACGCACGCCCGCACCCCGTGTTTTCCGGAAAATACTGCACTTTCCCAGGTATCTTTTTATTCTGCATCTTCGGCGGGGCAATATGGGTTGCCAATGGGTTCGGGACACTTGCCAGATGTTCCCATGTGATCGCGCCCATAAAATCCGTCCGACATTTGTCCCTATCGCACGGTTAATTCTGCGTGTGACTAGACCCAAATATTATCTGAGGAAGTGAGCTTTGACTCAAGAAAGTTTATATCCTGGCAAATTGTCTTGGTCTTTAAGAAGTTCCTGGACTCAGATTTTGTTACAGATGAACAAGGCTCCACACTTGAGAATACTACACGTCTGCCCCAAAATAGCCAGGTTCTGAGAGCTATGCAGTGTAATGACAGGAGGAACCAAAGCGTACCATCTTTGTGTGCACCAAGGACTGCAGCCACTTACAAATCAGCTGTTCAGGTGGGCAGCCGTGTTGGTGTGAAGCAACAGAACAAAGCTTGAGTCCAGTGGCACCTTTAAGGCCAACATCTGGAAGAACTTCCGGACAGAGCAGTTCCTCAGCGCAACAGGCTTCCTCAGGAGGTGGTGGGCTCTCCTTCTTTGGAGGTTTTCAAACAGAGGCTGGATGGCCATCTGACAGCAGTGCTGATTCTGTGAACTCAGGCAGAGCATGAGAGGGAGGGCAGGAAGGGTTGCCTCAGTGCTTAGTTCTTATGGCCCTTTCTTACACACCCAGGGAAATGCTGATTGCCACTTTGGGGTCAGGAAGCAATTTTTCTCCAGGCCAGTTTGGCCAAGGATACTGGAGGGGTTTTTTTGTCATCTTCTGGGCATGGAACAGGGGTCACTGCGGGTATGGAGGGGGAGGTATGTGTGAATTTCCTGCATTGTGCAGGGGGTTGGACTAGATGACTCTGGAGGTCCCTTCCAACTCTCTGACTCTATGATTGTAAAGTTTAATTCTGGGTATAAGCTTTTGTGTCCATGCACACTTCTTCAGATACATCAGATGAAGTGTGCACACACATGAAAGCTTATTGTTGTTCAGTCGCACAGTCGAGTCTGACTCTTCGCGACCCCATGGACCACATCATGCCAGGCCCTCCTGTCCTTATGGAAGTTTATACCCAGAATTAGACTTTCTTGGCCTTAAAGGTGCCACTGGACTCAAACTTTGTTCTAAATCAGCTGTTTGTAAGAGCTGCAGTCTCTCCTGCAGCAAAGTTTTATAGCTTGGGGCAGTACATACTACAGGCGGAGTAGGAGAATGATGGAGGGACAAAGGAAATGAAGTGAAATGAAGCTTGCAATCGAGAATGTTCCGTGTGGATCACACCTTTACCAGCAGTCCGATAACCACAAATTAAGCCAGTGAAGTTCTCTTATCATTTCATCTCTATGGCAGGAGAGGCTCCCCTTGTGTATATCTGAGCACCAGCTTCAGATACGGAACCAGCTGGGCAAACAAAACCGCCAAACAGCTGCAATCCACACTGAAAACAAGTCAAGGTATCAGCTACCCATTTTTGCGCTCAAAAAGTCACAACACATGCAGGAGAGCACTGAAGCATTTTATTAAGATATATAGATTTCTTAGCCATTTTTAAAACTCTTTTAAATTATTTTCTATTAGTAGAACCGATAGGCACATTTGAGGAAAGGGGGGAAAATAAAAATAAAAAGCCACTGTGGGATGCCTTATCACAACAAATATAAAACAGCAGAAATATTATTTTTCTAAGCGCTTGGAAAGAGCAGAGCTATAAAAAATACTTTCAAAACAAAACAAAATTACATTATCCTATGACCAAAGTTTCACTAGCTATTTTCGGTCTCCAACCTTCCGTTAACTCAGCCTCCACTCCCTTCTTCACGTACTGAAATTTTACCTCAGCGTCCAGCAGATCTAGGAGCCTTGGTGAACATTAAAACGCCCAAAAGTAACAAATCTACTCAAGGCCCCCCTCCAAGTTCTTAGTATTAGATGTGACTCCCAGACATGTAAGTTACCTTATCTCTGTGTTGTATCACACAGCTATCTCATTTAAACGGGATTACACAACTCTGTACGGTATTAGCCAGTTTGATGTAGTGGTTAACTGCACAAACTCTAATCTGGGAGAACCAGGTTTGATTCCCCACTCCACCACATGCAGCTGCTGGTGTGACCTTGGGTCAGTCACAAGTTCTTTCAGAGCTGTCCTTGAAAGAGCAGTTCTCTCAGAGCTCTCTCAGCCCCACCTGCCTCACAGGGTGTCTGTTGTAAGCCGCTCTGAGACTCCGAGTGAAGGGCGGGGTATAAATCCAATCTCTCTCTTCTTCTCCATCAGATCAGAGGCTCTGGCACACAGATGCTGCCTGATTAGCGGCTGAGGTTCCAGTTGGAGGGTCGCCAGCCGCAACACCAAGTATTTTTTTTCCCTTCCAACACCCAGCTCCACATTTAAACCAGGCCCTGATCCACCTCAGAAGAGAAATACCAGAGCTGCCATCTTTGGGTTGGGAAATACCTGCAGATTTTTTTTTTGGGGGGGGGGGACCCTGGGGAGGGGAGGGACCTCAGCAGGGTATAACGCCACAGCCTCCGCCCTCCAAAGCAGCCACTTCCTCCAGGGGGACTGATTTTGGTTGACTGGAAATCAGCTGTAATCGCGGGAGACCTCCCGGCGCCACCTGGAGATTGGCAACCCTAAGAAATGTGATTTCAACTCGTTTGGAATTTATTTTACTCGCGGGGTGCTTTGCAGAGTACAAGAAGACAAGTATCCACCCCGAGGTACGTACAACCTCAAATGCAACTCGGGAGCGAACAGGAAGGTAAGGCGAAAGATGCCAGTTCGGAACAGGGAAGCAGATCCACTCCAGTTTTATATTTAGGGTTTTTTGGGTGGTGGTGGAAGGGGCTGTACCAAGAGCTTTGCAGGAAAGGGGATTTTCAAGGAAGGGAGATGGCGACCCCACAACAAAGCATGAATTTGCTCTGTTGACAGGCATCTCAGGGAAGCCACTTTACCCTGGAGGAAAAACTGTACCATCAGCAGAATCAGTCCACGGGATCCAACCCATTTTAAGTGCTGCAGTGCTTTGGATCCAATATTTAGGGACATTATGTGTGTTTACAATATAAACTAGTTTCGTTAATGAGAAAAGGCGAGTCCTCTGAGGCTGCATGCACTGGAACTGATCTCTTGCTACAAGCACTGCAGACTTTAAAATCTTGCACATCCGTTAATCCAGGCAACGAAAACCTTTGTGTTACCCAATACGGTTCTCTTTGCCATCCTGTGATAAGGAACAGAAGCGTGCTGTTTTTTCTCCTGACACCATAAAAGCCAGGATTCTAAAAAAAAAACCCAAAAACCTCTACATTCCTGAGCCACGTTCTTGTTTTTCTCTGCACTTGCATTTGATTGCTGACTGCTTTAACCTTCGCTTAACACTGATTAATTAATTTTTCTCCCTGTCACTACCTTTACTGCTTCCGCATACCTTTTAAAAAATATATCTAAAGCAGGGCTCTTTTTGTAGAAAAAGCCCAGCAGGAACTCATTAGCATAATAGGCCACACCCAACAGCAGGAACTCATTAGCATATTGGGCCACACCCCTGACAGCACAGCTCATTAGCACATGTTACCAGAAGTGTGGTCATCCAGCCACACCCACCTTTTGCTTCTTATTCTGTTTACCTTGTTTGTTGTCAAAACCCAGGGC
>NW_015171507.1:852726-864768 GCF_001447785.1 Gekko japonicus | reverse complement strand
TTTTGCTTCTTATCCTGTTTACCTTGTTTGTTGTCAAAACCCAGGGCTTTTTTGTAGCAGGAACTCCTTTGCATGTTAGGCCACACACCCCCAATGTAGCCAATCCGAATGAGTCTCTGCTGTTGGGTGTGGCCTGTTATGCTAATGCGTTCCTGCTGGGCGTGGCCAACTTGGGAGCCAGCCGGAACTCCGTTCCTGTGCGTTCCTGCCCCAAAATAGCCCTGTCTAAATGTCACATAATGGTCGTCCTCATTAGCACCACGGTTCATAGAGATGTTATACTGTCATAGCTTTTTGGTGTTGTTTTTTTAAAAATGGGGATAGGCGCAAAGACGCTGATTGGGTTTGCACAGGCGTAGTGCCGCTAAGAAAATAAAGTGAAATGATTCTTTTCGATCTCTGCTCCCTCTCCATCCAAAATTAACCTCCAAAACTGGCAACAATAAGTGGAAGTCATGTTTCAAAGACACTACGTACGGAAGTTGAGCGGCTGACCTCTTCCACAGTGGCCGCTCTCCTGTAGAGAATTTTTTTTAACAGTTCTAGCTGCTCTTGTAGGAAGGAGCCAGTGTGGTGAACATGCTTGGCATGTAGAAGGTCGCAGATCAAGGGGAATTTCACATTACCAGTCTTCTCCCGGTTTCAAGCCGGGAGTCTTCCGTTTCCAGATGAACCGGTACAGGGCTGCCGTTTCACACACGGCTTGCCCCTACCGGAAAGGAGCCGATTCACAAGCGGTTTGGCATTTCACACTGGCACCGCTTTGTTTTCCCGCTGTTTTCTTCCCGCGCGGGTGAGCGATTTTTTTTTTTAAAGGTTCGGCTTATAGCGATATATCGATATATCGCTATACCAGAACCTCAAATGGTCGCAATAACGATCCCATTGGAATGCGACTCCTTAGAGGTTCCGGAATAGCGATATATCGATATATCGCTATAAGCCGAACGTTCAAAAAAAAAAAGCCCGCGCGGGCGAAAAAAGGCGGGAAAGAAGCGTATCGGAACCGGGAGAGGGAACGGAAAACTCCTTGGAAGCGGTTGACAGGTAAATCACTTCCCTCCCGGTTCCTATACGGAACAGAGACTTTTGTGTGTGAAATGGCAGTCAGGTCCCGGTAGGGAACCGATTCTCAACCGGGTTCTGTCTGAAATGACAGACCAGAACCCGGTTGAGAATCGGTTCCCTACCGGGAGATAGCGCCTGTCTGAAATTCCCCCAAGTTCTGGACATCTCTAGATTAAAAAAGCTCTCTGGACATGTGGCTGAGAAAGTTACTTTTTTGCCCAAGACCTTAGACAGCCACAGCCCGCCAAAATTCAGAATACTGAGATAGAGGAACCCGGCGGTCAGACACCATATAAATCATTTGTATGTTCACCCACAGACTCGTGCACATAACTTCCGCGGACTGCGGCCCATTTTGGTAAAAGTTTGCACTTTCCAAAATTATTTTAAAAAAACCAAAAGCTTTAGAATGAAAGGATTTCAATCACATAGGTAGGTTTCAGCATGACAAAGGATAGCAAGGCGTGAGACTTTCATATAACTACTTTTTAAAAGCTACGTTTCTTTTACTCAGGTTCAATGGCTGGTGATCTCCAGGAGTAAAAATAAATATATAAAGATCTGTCACTTTCAAAAATATAACATCCCACTGAAAAGAAAGGAAGACGGGACTAGTTCCCTTAAATGTACACAATACATTCTGGATAAGGGTTAATTTTGCGGTTGGGAAAATTAGTAGTAACACTAAATACAGCACAGACTTCGGCCTTCTGCCCTACACAAAGCTTGGTTCTTATCCAGAATATTCTTCTGAATTTGACATGGGGGGTGGGGGGAGGCTATCAGAATCGCACTCTTGCTAAAGTCAACAAAAATGCAGGTTTTGTTGAAAACAAGCGGTCAGGAAAACTTCACCATTCTCCTACTCCTTACCCAATTTTTGGCTGTGAGGTAAATGTAAAAATGTGAGGTAAAATTCTCCACACACTACTTCCCAGGATGTTATAAAGTGTGAACAAAGACAACCGCTTACCACAGGACTGTTCACAAGATACACTGGGGGAGAGTGAGCACGCGTACACGGGGGGAGCTACACCTACGGTAGTAGCCTTAAACTACAGGCATTCAATAAAATTTGTGAATATACCTTAACACACCATCGGAATCCTGCATTAACAGGGAGTCCAAAATATGTCTTTACCTCTGTGCATGTGGACTCCGTTCACAAGTTTCACCAAAGGGATTGAGTATGTGCAGTTCCCTTTCTCCCTCCCTCCCAATGCTCCCCAGATGTATCTTGTGAACAGTTCTGTGCTGTATAAATATCACTTAGAAAACTTCTTCTCGACATCTTCCTATACACAGGAGAAATTTATCATTCCCATGTCCCTCATTCCCCATACTCACTCATGCCAAATTTCTCGCCTACGGCCATACCACCCTGAACACGCCCGATCTCGTCTGATCTCGGAAGCTAAGCAGGGTCAGGCCTGGTTAGTACTTGGATGGGAGACCGCCTGGGAATACCGGGTGCTGTAGGCCAGATTTCTCATGTGAGGTAAATTTGTACATGTGAGGTAAAATTCTCCTCATCACTTAGCAGGATGTTACACGAGGTGCATTTTATCATTTCCGTGTCCCTCATTCCCCACACAGAGACCGATTTTACACAAGAGCTGCGCCGCCGGGAAAATCGGGCGAAGCCGCGGGTCAAAATGCGGCCACGCGGCTTCGAGTGGGAAATTGACCAATAGAAGCAGGGCAAAGGGAGGCGCGACCACGGCGCAGCTCTTGTGTGAAATCGGTCACACTCATGCCAGATTTCTGATGTGAGGTAAATTTACACATGTAAGGTGAAATTCTCCTAATTACACAGCAGGATGTTACGCAAGGCAAACTCAGACAAATATTTGCCAAATAGTCAGTTCACTAGGGGTAGGCAATGGTCCTGTGTGGTGGAGTGGATGTTACCACTCCCCAACTTCCTCATCGGATACAAAAGAGGAGTCAAACTCCTACATAATGGAGTCTAGTTCACACCAAAAAGACAAGATCTATGAATCCAGGTGTGGAACTGCGTGACTGAAAGCGCCCCGATGCTTAAAAACAAACCCAAACTCTGCACATAAAAATCACCAAAGGATGATATAGACAAGTGACTTACTAAGGTGTTATTTACATAACGCAAGATGGTTCACAAATTACCCCGGGGAGAGCTGGGAATGCGATTGTGCCTGCTTGTCCCACATCTATATGCATTCAGTGTAACTTCTGAACACAACCTGGGTGCACAGAAATATACATATGTAACATTCTTGCCAGCATTCACCATGTAGCGATTCCCTCCCCTTCCCTTAAACCCTATGGGTTTCTACCCACAGACTGGATTGCAACAATCCCCAGAACAGCATTACTGTCTCTTCTGCTGTTTGTGTGAACAACATCTCAGATGAGCGAGTGATACACACGAAAGCAATGGTAAGTTGCTACCTGTAAAACTGTTGTCTGTATTCAACCCTGATAGATAAGTTGGAAGAGCCATCATTGCAACTAATTTACGGCAACCCCGAAGTGTTTTCGAGGCAAGACACCTACAGAGGTGGTCTGCATAGCATAGCAACCCTCTGCGTAGCAATTCTTGGTGGTCTCCCATCCCTACACTAAACAAGACTGACCCTCCTGAGATCTGATTATATCAGGCCAGCCTGGGCCATCCAGGTCAGGACATGACAAAGTTACAACTTGCTAAATTACTGCTTGTATTTACTCAATAGTGTCAGTCCTCTATCCTTAACTATGATGTGTGTATACATATTATGTACCCCTGACCTGGAACTGAAACCAAAGGCATCTTTACCAACACATTTAAAAGACTTGTCAAAAGACTGTGAGGAATTTCACATTACCCTTTTTAAGCTGGTTTGAAGCTGTTTTTGATCTGTTGTGGAGTAAGCCGGTATAGGGCTGCCATTTCACACATGGCTTTCCCCTGCCAGTAAACAGCTGTATCTGAAGCGGTTTGCCATTTCAGACTGTACTGCTTTTTCCCGTTTTTCATCCGCGCGGGTGATCTCTGGCTTTTTTTTAACGTTTGCTTTAGAGTGCTATAGCGCTATTACACAACACTCCAGGCATTCCAATGGGGTTGCTATAACGCTGCTTTGCTATAGCGCTATAGCGCTCTAAAGCGCACGTGTCCCCCCCCCCAAAAAAAGCTGGAGATCGCCCACGCGGGCAAAAAATGGCGGGAAAAAGCGTTTCAAAAAAAAAAGCTGGAGATCGCCCACGCGATCCACTACTTGGAAGTGGTTTACAGGTAAAACAGTTTCGCCCCGTTTCCTGAATGGGACAGAAGTATTTGTGTGTGAAAGTACAAATATATTCTGGTAGGGAACCGGTTCTAAAATGGTTCTGTCTGAAATGTCAGACCAGAAACTGTTTGGGAACCATTCCTGAACCGGAATATATCGCCTGTCTGAAATTCCTCAATGTCTTCCATCGGAGGTTTTGTCTGTTAGGGTTTTTTTTAGGAACAACCTGGAGTTGTGTTTGGCCTAGGACCAAGGATCATCAATACAATAAGTTCATGGCATCTGTCCTGACATATGGAACTAAGGCCTCCCTTGGTTTTCTTAAGCCCTGTTCACAAGTTGCACATATTGCATGTACCATCCGTAGGCAGTGTACACTTGCTTGTTCTGTACACATGCAATGAGTAATTCTCATGTTACATTCCATGCATGTACAGCTAAACATGCGATTGAAACCACACAGTTACCAGGTACAGGACCCTGGTTTTATTTCTAAATTGAACACACATTGGCTCTTTCCTAACAACAGATGTATGCATGTACAGGCAGGACGTACATGCGTTCATTGTCACTTGTGTACAGAGTTTTAGTCTTGGAAGCAAGCAAAAGCAGTCTGGCCAGAGTGGGTTGGATTGTGGGGACATGACCTAGGAACGTTCCCTTTGTCACACAGATATTTTCATCCGTGGTTTTCATCCTATATTTAAGAAATCATTCAGTTAAGTTTCTGAATTTACAATTGACAAGCTTTATGAGGAATCTGGCTGGATCCTCTCTAAGCTACATATGAGGGATTGAATTCGCCTGTGGACCGGATTTTACCAAAACAGTTGGGATCTACATGACTCTAGGGATATGTGAAAATTCCCTACTTATCCTCAAGGATATTACTTGCTTTCTCATGAACCAGCATCAGTGTTCCAAACATTTTTGCAGATATGCAATTCCTGCCATAGTCAGTTCTCCAGTTTCTGGGTCATGGTTGCGAATTACATACACAGTTGGCTTTAAATGTATGTTGCTCTCCATTCAGAAACACAATCTTTCTTATTGGTATAACGGGAGATCAAACAATTGTTGCATGCTGGATCTGCAGTTGGCTTAATCGGTTACCATTCCCTGTTCAAAAGCACAATCTTCCTAGGCAGTATAACAGCAACTGAACCATTGCTGTGAACGATGCGCATTATTTCCTTTAATTGCGCTCCATGTGTAACTAAGCCACAACTTTCAAGTCCCTTCCCCCTTTCCTGCATTTTCATACACTCTCTTCCTGCCCTATCCATTTACCTCAGGCTAGGTTTGTGACACTACAAGTCCAAGCAAATCCAGTTTCCCCCACCTCCTCATGTTCCCACAGAACCAAGCTCTGCATTCGGGAAACCCTGCTGTGAGTTTTACAGTCCTTTATCACAAAGCATTTTTTTTTAAAAACCCTTTGGTCCTATACACTGCTATTAAAAGCTGCTGGTTTACAATTATTTAGAGCAAATGATTGTCGAAAACACAGCCTCCTGCAGGAACGAGCTCACCTGAAAACTCTGACCCTATACAACATTACACTTAGCTTTCCAAGATTGTCTTATGTGTCACAGCTACCCTAGAAAAAGAATCCCGTTCTTGGCTTTTTCTAAGTATGCAGTTATTTCCTAAGGCAAACATAGACAGCTGGTTCCTGATTCGGCGACACCTCAACAACTGCACAAAAACGTCCATTTCCCTATCCCTTATCACATCCATGGCCAGTTATTTATGGGTCAACCATGACCATGGCCATCCTAACCAGGATGCGACCAATGTTCCGTATGGCTCACCACGATGTCTCTGATGTCTTGAGTCAGTGAAACTGTTGTCTCTGACGTAACCATCCTCTCCAAGGAAATGCTTGGGACATCTTACACACTACGGAGAGGCCTTCACAAGAGTATAAGAACAGCACTTTTTAAGGCACCTGAAGGATTTTAAGATTGCATTTAAGTGTGAACTGAACAGAGCGGATTCACAGTGAGAAGAATCAAAAACCCCAGCCCTTAGCCGCTTTGAATACGAAGACAAATCTCTCCTTTGGCTTCTTCTCAGAGCGGGGGGTGGGTGGGTGATCGAACTGTGTACCGCCAAGGCCATGTGTAAAAATTAATGGCCCTGGCTGGTGGCGAACAGAGGGCCTCAGCCAAAGACTGGCAGTCTTGAAAGGGCTTTGCCTCCACTGCAGGCCTAAGCCTTACGTTTTGGTTACGAGCTCCCCCTGGCAGGCGGAATACTGTTTTAAAGGTTCCCCGTGTAGATGAGGCAGGGGCTGCTCTCCTCGCAGAGCTCTAGCTGCACGCTCGAGGCAAACCAGCGCTTGGCACATCCCAGGCTATAGTTGAGAGTGGTCCGGTAAATGTTCTTTGCGTGTTTGGGGAAGATGATCGTTGTGCTCTGGAACCGGAGGGGCTTCTGGCGTGGCTCGAAGATCAGCTGAGACTTGTAGTTCCGCCACGTACAATTGGGGGCAGCGATGACGGTCTCGCTGTAGGTGGTGACCGTGGGGATCGGGCAGTAGAATATGTCGTCCTTGTAATGTCGCTCGGAGCCATATTTTACCTCAGAGTTGCACCTATGCACATACACAAAGCGGCACAAAGTCACATGAAGGCATGCTTTTCCGTGTTCACTGTTACGTTTTAAGTCCTAACCCATCCCATCTCTTTGGCAGGTAATGTATAAAAGACATCCAATCAAAAACATAAATTAACACATGAAACTGCCTTACTGAGTGACACTGTAGGTCTATCAATGTCAGTCTTGTCTACCCTGACCAGTACCTGTTCTCCAGGGTCCCAGACAGAGGACTTTCAATCCATCACCTTAACTGGAGGTACCAAACCTGGAACTTTCTAAATGCTCAGACACACTGCTCACACAAATCATTCTCATGCTACTCCCATGCACATAGTGTAAACTCAATACAGCCGGCTACTCCTTTTTCTTGCTAAAGACTTTCCCACCGATCAGCACAAGCCTTATCTACTCTGGGTGCTGACAGGTTTTTTAAACTCCTGAGAAGTTGGAATGTTTTTAAGCATTCCATAGCACTTCAACAAGTAAGTCAATGGCTAGGGAGGACTTATTCCAATCAACTGATGCTAGAGCTTGTGCAGTGAATAAATCCAGAGGTTTTTAAGACTGCAGCTTTTTTTTACCTGTATGGGTTTTTTTTTGTTTTTATTATCTGGTTTGGGGTTTAAACTGGCAAAACTTCTGTGTCTTAGTCTCCATTAATACATTACAAAGCCCTCCAGGTTTGTTTTCGCATTCTCAAACTGACCCACGGAGCTGTAATTGGCTCCACTGTAAAAATCACTTTACTTACGACACATAAATTTTGCAACAGAGCTCATAGGAGTTCCATGAGGCAGTTTAAGAACACAAAAACAGCAGTGGGGGAGGCTACAGCCATTCCTCCCTGCAGGCCGTGGTGCGCAAACAGACATGAGCTGGTGTGCGTCCAGAAGGCGCAAAATTCCTATCACACATGTGAGACAAAGTCCTTGTGTTATTCACTATCAAACACAAGGGCTGTGTGGTTAAGGTAAAGGTGGCCCCTTGTACGTTTCCCCAGGACTGTAATAGGTTTTCTAAAAGTTACCTCCACAAGTCCCCCAAATCGATACCTTAGACGCATCTCGGTTAAGTTTATGCACACGTTTTTATTGCACACCCAGTGTGCAGCAGCATCCTTGACAGACCGTGAAAGCCAGCCCGGCCTTCAAAGAATCTGGAAGATGCAACGCCCCTCGCTGCCAGGTTGCCGCTGGGGTTTTGCATGGTTTGCTGCTTCCAGATCTTTGAGGCGCAACCAGCAGCAGCTGAGGAATTTGCAGCTCTGTGTATAAAAAGATTAAACGCTGGGTGTGGCGCACAGCCTTTGCCAACACCCTGGAGGAGGCTTGGCCCGCAGAGCGGCACACACGTAACACAATCTGCTTTAATGAGTTTTGCACAGCTGGGTTCGAGGGCCAGCAAGCCGTTTGGTGCAAAGAACAGAAGCCTTCGACGGCAATTGGAAAAACATCCTTGCTAGTTATTGCTTGACTATTTGAGATTTCTCAGGGTACACATGAACACATGGAAGCTGCCTTTGGCAGAATCAGACTCTTGGTCCATCAGGGTCAGCATTGTCTAGTCAGACAGGCAGCGGCTGTCTCAGGCAGAAGTCTTTCACATCACCTACAGCCTGGTCCTTTAAACTGGAGATGCCGGGGATTGAACCTGGGACCTACTGAGAGCCAAGCAGAGGCTTAGCCACTGAGTCACGATCCTTCCACCTTTCCAAAATGGTGCATGGGTCCTGTTTACATTGCGCTGGGAAACTGTAATGGCACTTTGATATTAGTAACGGCTACCCATCGTGCTTCTTTGGATAGCACAGTATTGTATTAACACATGGAATTCCCTGCCACAGGAGGTGGCGGCGGCTACAAGCACTGACTGCTTCAAGAGGGAGTTGGATAAACATATGGAGCAGAGGTCCATCAGTGGCTATTAGCCACGAGGTATAGGTAGGAACTCTTGGTCTGGGGCAAGGGATGCTCTGTATTCTTGGTGCTGGGGGGTGGGGCAACAGTGGGAGGGCTTCTAGTGTCCTGGCCCCACTGCTGGACCTCCTGATGGCACCTGGTGTTTTTGGCCACTGTGTGATACAGAGTGTTAGACTGGATGGGCCACTGGCCTGATCCAACATTGGCTTCTCTTATGTTCTTATGCCATTCCAAACTAGGGATGGGCAAAACCCTAGTGAGGGAGTTTACAATTGTTATCAAAACTCTTTTGCTCCCCTTGGAACATCCTTGATTTGGGGAGGGTGTGTGTGTCTCCAAGCTGAAAACTTCCAAATTCAACTTAAAATTTCCAGGCAAGATTTGGTGGCAATGTCACATCAGTCCAGCAGCTGATGGATCAACCCTGATACAGGGTAAGAGTCAGACGCTGCTGCTGCTGCTGCCGCTACCTTGGCTGTGATCACACAGGAAGTTTGGCCCGACACACCCACTCCTCCCCTCCGAATCAAATGGGCGCAGTCAGACAGCCATATCTGTCAGGTTCCCCAGCCATACGTATCCCATCACAGGATGACTTGGAGCCGCATTAAAAAGGCACCACATCACAAGTGGTGTTTTGGGTTCCCCCCGCAGTCATTGCGCACGGCCGGATGTCTGAACGCGGGGGAGTGTGCGCAGAACAGATTTGGCAGTCTGAACCCGTAGATCCATTCTGCCACTAGGGAGGTGGTTTTTTTTTTAATTGCCTCTGTGCACATGAGCGTGCAAGCACATGAGCACACATGTGCGCGCATGTGTGCATTATGCACGTGCATGAATTTTGGAAAACCCTTTGCAGTGCGCTCCATGGCTGAGGCGCTGCAATAATGGGGATGCTTTACCACAGGAGGTCTCCATGGGTAACCTGCAGCAGGGTGTGTTGTGTGGCTGACATGCCCCACAACACTTTAAACCGGTTCAATTAGAGGCGGCACCATATCGCGCCAAGCCACCAGTGTGACCACGGCCCTTGTAAATGCTAGGTTTGGAGGGGCCCAGGCCAGAAAGAGAGCAGACAGACCCGACTGCAGCGCTTCCAGGAACATCAGCCCCCCGAAAGGCGGAAGAAGGAGGAGGGCAAGTGTGCCCCTTAACGCACAGAGAACCAAACCAGTGGGGTGTGAATTGAGAAGATGAGGCGGATGAACAACTTCTAGGAGAACAAACTTAGAGTCCAGTGGCACCTTTAAGACCAACAAGGTTTTATTCAAGGTATGAGTTTTGTGGGTCTTAAAGGCGCCACTGGACTCTAAGTTTGTTCCCCTGCTTCAGACTAACACGGCTCACCACCTGGATCTAACTTCTCGGAGAGTCTTCTCCGACCGCATGGAACGAAGCATTCGGGGAAGTGGTGGGACTGACCATCCCCTTGCCACGTGGAAGAGGAGAGGAAGGGAAATTCAGGATCCCGGAATCTCTGTTTTGGTGATGCTCACGGACAGCGCAGCAGCCTGATAGGCCAGCCTCACTGATCTCATCAGACCTTGGAAGGTAAGCATGGTTCGTATGTGGATGGGAGACCACCAAGGTAGACAGAGGTTGCTATGCAGAGGCAGGCAATGGAAAACCACCTCTACCCATCTCTTGCCTTGAAAACCCAACAGTCCTGGGGTCATCATGAGCAGTGTTCCCTCTAAGCTGAGTTAGTGTGAGCTAGCTCAACAGTTTTTTAGCCTCCGGCTACACATTTTTGTCTTAGCTCAGGGAGGATGGTGCCAGAGCCAACTAATTTATGCAGTAGCCGAATCGCTCGCTCACAGCTTTAATGTCAGCAGCTCACAAAGCAGAATAATTGCTCACGAGACTCCACAGCTTAGAGGGAACAATGATCATGAGCAATGTTCCCTCTAAGCTGAGTTAGTGTGAGCTAGCTCACATTTTTTTAACCTCCGGCTCACAGATTTTGGTCTTAGCTCAGGAAGGATGGTTCCAAAGCAAACTGATTTATGCAGCAGACAAATCGCTCGCTCACAACTTTAATGCTGGTAGCTCACAAAGCAGAATTTTTGCTCACAAGACTCCACAGCTTAGAGGGAACATTGATCATGAGTTGGCCACAACTCAACAGAATGCAATTATTATTAGTGAGGAAACTTTGAGGACCCGTGGCTTACCATGGTTTCAAGGCCTAGGCCCAGGAGGTATCTATCTGAAGGGATCAAAGTCAGCTCTTGCTGTATTAATTTCTACCCCAACTGAGAATCCCAGAGAGGTGCGCATGGAGGAGATTATCCCTGTGAGACAAGTTTGGGCCTGATGGTGTGTTTTTAGACCAAGATCTCCCAGCAAGTTTCATTATTACGCATGGGATGGAGAAGGTAGAGAAAGGAGTACTTTTCTCCCTGTCTCACAATACAAGAACTTGTGGGCACTCCATGAAATTAATAAGCAGTAGGCTTAGAATAGATAGAAGGGAGTACTCCTTCACCCAAACAGTAATTAGCATGTGGAATTCTCTGCTGCAGGAACTGGTGGCAGCTACAAGCATAGACAGCTTCAAAAAAGGGATTGGATAAACCTGTGGAGGAGAGGCCCATCAGTGGCTTTAAGCCACAAGGTATAGATGGAACACTCTGTCTTGAGCAGTGATGCTCTGTCTACTTGGTGCTTGGGGGGGGGGGCAGCAGTGGGAGGGCTTCTGGAGTTCTGGCCCCAGTGGTGGACCTGCTGATGGCACCTGGGTTTTGGCCACTGTATGACACAGAGTGTTGGACTGGATGGGCCTGAGCTAACATGGTTTCGCTTATGTTCTTATGTCTGGGGCAGTGATGCTCTGTGTTCTTGGTGCTTGGGGGGGGGGCAACAGTGGGAGGGCTTCTGGAGTTCTGGCCCCACTGGTGGACCTCCTGAAGGCCCCTGGGTTTTGGCCACTGTATGACACAGAGTGTTGAACTGGATGGGCCATTGGCCTAAGCTAAGAAGGCTGTGCTTATGTTCTTATGTCTGGGGCAGTGATGCTCTGTCTTCTTGGTGCTTGGGGGGGGCAACAGTGGGAGGGCTTCTGGAGTTCTGGCCCCAGTGGTGGACCTCCTGAAGGCCCCTGGCCACTGTATGACACAGAGTGTTGGACTGGATGGGCCATTGGTCTAAGCTAACATGGCTGTGCTTATGTTCTTATGTCTGGGGCAGTGATGCTCTGT
>NW_015171507.1:839899-852348 GCF_001447785.1 Gekko japonicus | reverse complement strand
GGGGGTTGCAAGCATAGGGGGGATGCTTGCCTTGGTTCCACTGTCTGATGGGGGGGTCTGCCCAGGTGAACTTTCCCTGTGAGTTTGCTGTCTTATTTCTGAGCTGTTCCATAGACTCCTGTAACTGCAGCTGTCTTTTCTGGAAAGAGCATTGGAGAGACTTTTTGGGGGAGTCTGTAACTGGGACGCCAGAAATGTAATCCACCCCCAACTTGAAGAGATTGTAAAAGAGCAGGTGGCAGGGTGAGGTTCCCTGTGCATTTGGTGTGTGTAACTTGCAGGGGGTCCATTCTATATACTTTTGAACCTGTGTCTGACATGTCCCCCCAAAAAACACTTCCCTGACTTGACCTTAGTCCTGTTGGGTTCACAGTGCCACAGTGGCACTAGTTCTGCTGGGCACATTGCACTGGTTCTGCTGGGCTTGCAAAAATGCCTCCAACCTTCAGTTTCTACTGCAGAGATTCTCTGGGACTTCGATTCTGTTCTGCATGGCTTCTGTTGTCCTTGCTTTTTTGCTGTTTTTCCCTCCATAGGAGCACCTTCTTTGGGGGGCTGTAACTTGGACCCCATAAATCCAATCCTCATCAAACTTGGAGGGCAAGTAGAGGAGAGTCATCTGGAGATCTCTTGCATGTTTGGCATCTTTAATTTGCACAGGATCCATTCTATACAATCCTGACCCTCATGAACCTGTGCTTGTCATTTCCCCAGAAAATGCTTTCCTGGGGACACCTTCTTTGGGGGAGCCATAACTCGAACCCCATAAATTCAATCCTCACCAACCTTGGCATGTAGGTAGAGGTGGGTTAGCCGGATATCCCTTGTGAGTTTGGTGTCTCTATCATGCTGAGGGGTGTTCTACCATGTCACAAACCTCACAAATGAAACTGGTTTATTTGTGATGTTTCATGGTTCATGAAGCTGGCATACCATGAACCATACCACATTTTCCCAGTTCATGCCCATCACTACTCAACACCAGTTCTCTAGGTGAAATCCATCTGGTTGTCCTCATGAATTACCCCTGCATTGACCCATGTGGATCTATAAGAACCAGATCATCACTGAGACAGTACCCTAAGACCACAATTGTACCTTTAAAGATTGACTACCTCTTTCAATAGTCTTTCAGTAGTCATGTATGGCTGCGAGAGTTGGACTATAAGGAAGGCCGAGCGCCGAAGAATAGATTCTTTTGAACTATGGTGCTGGAGAAGACTCTTGAGAGTCCCTTGGACTGCAAGGAGATCAAATCAGTCAATCCTAAAAGAAATCAACCCTGACTGTTCCCTGGAAGGCCAGATAATGGAACTGAAGCTCAAATACTTTGGCCACCCAATGAGAAGGGAGCACTCACTGGAGAAGACCCTGATGCTGGGAAAGATTGAAGGTCAAAGAAGACGGGGAGGGTAAAGGATGAGATGGTTAGACAGTGTCATAGATGCAACGAACATGAAATTGAGCAAACTCCAGAGGACAGCGGAAGACAGGGAGGCCTGGCGTGACCTGGTCCATGGGGTCGCGAAGAGTCGGACTCGACTGTGCGACTGAACAACAACAAGATCACGGGATGTTCAGTGTAGAACCTGTGACGGGGTTTTGAAGCAGGCCCAAAAAACCTAACAGACTTACACACTGTTACAAGAAGTTAGATTCAGGTGGGGTCACCGTGTTGGTCTGAAGAAACAGAACAAAGTTTGAGTCCAGTGGCACCTTTAAGACCGATGACGTTTAATTCTGGATTTAAGCTTTTGTGTGCATGCACACTCTGAGGATCCAACAAAGTTTAATTGGGCGTAAGCTTTCCTGTGCACGCACACTTCTTCAGATACACTGAAATAGACTCCCTCAAGCCTTACGTATATATTTTTTAAATTTATATTTACATTTATATCCCGCCCTCCCAGCCATTCGGCAGGCTCAGGGCGGCTGACAACATCAATAAATATACGTTAAAATTCCAGAGGGGGAGGGTTAGTTGCCAGGAAGGCCTAGTTAAGAGTCAAGATACTTGTATCTTGAAGAAGTGCGCATGCACATGAAAACGTATACGCAGAATAACACTGTTTTTGTATTTTTAAAAAATATGTGCATGTGTGTGTAAGAGCTTTTATTTTTTTTAATATGTGCATGTGTGTGTAAGAGAGAGAGAATGGGTGCACCTGGAGGTCATGGCGGCTTCTGGTGACTGACCCCTATTGGGGGACTGGAGGCTATGCAGAGAAGTGGCTGAATACAGCCTGCCCCCGCCTCCCACCTCTGGTATTCCAAGGAGGTCTCCCATCCAAGTCGACCCTGCTTAGCTTCCGAGATCTGACGGGATCGGGCTTGCCCGGGCGATCCAGGTCAGGGCCCCAGAACAGAACTTTGTGGGTCTTAAAGGTGCCACGGGGCTCAAACTTCGTTCTGCTGCTCCAGACCAACACGGTGACCCCACCTGAATCGGTTACAGTGTTTGGCGAGTACCTATTTGTCCATATAGGCCTACACACCTCCATATAGATGCTCCATTTCAGAGTGCTACAATCCTTCCACCTCAGAATCAGAACAGAACAAAGGCTGGACGGAGAGGGAAGCGTGTCTAGATTAATGCAGGGTGTCTGTACTTACCACGTATACACAGCACATTTCCAAAATTAAGCACGCCTGAGCCGGGCTGATACATGGTCTGAATTTTGGGGAGAGTGGTGCCGACCGCATTCACGCAGAGTTGATCCCGTTTTGTTTTTTAAGCGTGTCTATCTGGCGTGGTGTGAATGCTTCCTCTTGTGCATGGGGAGGGGGCGGTTTGTCACCTGGATGTGGAACCACTACATACCTATCCTTGCACAGATACACTTTGGCAATTTCAAAGGGCTAAAATCCTTGGCACACTGATTGCAGTGCGTCAGTATAACAGGAGGCCTAGCCAACATGCCTTTTCTTTGTATGCATTCAGACTTTGTTTAAATTTAATGGTGGAAGAAGCTTATGAAGAGGCACTGGGTATGAATAACTCCCCCGTCACCCCACTTTCAACAAACTGGATTCCTGACAGTTGTGGGACAGATACCCTTTTCTCAAGAAGAGGAGGAGGAGGAGGGGAGATTGGATTTATACCCCGTCCTTCACTCGGCGTCTCAGAGCGGCTAACCATCTCCTTCCCCTTCCCCTCCTCACAACAGACACCCTGTGAGGTAGGCGGGGCTGAGAGAGCTCTTTCGAGGACTGCTCTTGAGAGAACAGCTCTGAGAGAACTTGTGACTCACCCAAGGTCACACCAGCAGCTGCATGTGGAGCAGTGGGGGATCAGACCTGGTTCTCCCAGATCAGACGCCACACTCCTAACCACTACACCAAACCCCAACACCAAACTGGCATAGCAGCTCTTAGCCAAAGCAGCTAAATGGAACCTCCATGTCCAAAGGCACTGCACCTGAGTATTATGTACTGTGCACAAACAACAGGAGAAAGATTGTTGCGTTCGTGCCCATGAGCATTCCAGAAGCCCCTGGCTGCCCGTCATCTCAGAAACAGAATCTGGACTCTGGGCTTGAAGAATTTTTGGTCAGATTATTTAGATTTATGTTGCATTCTTTCACACGACTCGATTTCTAGAGGATTCCACCCATCGGCAACTGTAAAAACCATCTGGGGCCTGTATGGAATCTATTCTCTCTTTCGGATCAAGAGTTAGTGTTACGGGCCGCACTCTCCCGCCTGGTTGCCTCCCGCCTCCCTGGTGCGCATCTGCAGAGCCTGCCCAACGGGAACACACTGCAATAGCCAAAGGTTTCTTTTTTATTCTTTCCTTCTTTCTTTTTCCAAAGGACCTGCAAGGAGGCAAAACCAAACTGAACCGCAGGCTCCCCTCCAGCTGAGCTCAGCAGACAAGCCCTTCCCTGTTCCACAGATGTTTCTGGGTTTTTTCGCTGCATCAATGAAAACCGTATGGCACCGTCTACCGCTGGCCCCAGGAGAGCAGATTTTTTTTTTAATGTGGTGGTGATTAGCTGTCGCCTTTTGCTGTCTTCATTCCGAACGGACGTTCGCGGCTCCCAGGTCTTCGACAAGAACAAGGGATGGGCAACACGTAGGGGGCAAAAAAGCCACCTCCAGCTTGTAAGTGGAGACTCCCAATGCTCCCTCTAAGCTGTGGAGTCTTGTGAGCAAAGATTCTACTTTGTGAGCTACCGGCATTAAAGCTGTGAGCGAGGGATCTGGCTGCTGCATAAATTAGTTTGCTCTGGAGCCATCTTTCCTGAGCCAAGACAAAAATGTATGAGCCGGAGGCTGAAAAACTGTGAGGTAGCTCACACTAACTCAGCTTAAAGGGAACACTGCTCTGCTAAGGGTGAACAGGTTTTACAGTACATAGAACGGGCACTGCCGAACCTTAAGAACTGCCCGTTTCGAGTACGGCAGCACCTAACAAGAGTTTCGAGGCATAAGCTTTCAAGAGGCAAAGCTCCCTGCGACAGGTGCAAGTCAGAATGAAGATTCTTTTTAAAAAATATAGATTTTATTGGTTTTCAACATGACCTTAATACAATATTATGATTTGCCAGACTTGCATACGTTATCTATTTCTTTCATTGAATGAAAAGAGATTTGCAATATCTGTTTATGGCAAACAGTCTTTACCATACATTCAAGTCATCTAATACCTTTGGTACTTCATTTCGTGAGGTCAAATAGTTTATAATTGGAAACCAAATTACTGGGAAGTCATTATATTATATTATTGTCTCTGAAGGTCCTAACATATCTGTTATTTTTGCCATGGTAAATTCCATAATTCAGTATGCCCTAATTTAAGTGTGCATGACTGTTCTGATTTCCAAGAAGACTACCCAAAGGTGTCTCAGAGCGGCTTACAAACTCCTTTCCCTTCCCCTCCCCACAACAGACACCCTGTGAGGTAGGTGGGGCTGAGAGAACTCTTGACAGAAACTGCTATTTTTTAAGAACAGCTGTGCCAGAACTACGGCTTGCCCAAGGTCATCCAGCCAGGTGCAAGTGGAGGAGTGGGGAATCAAACCCGGTTTTTCCAGATTAGAGTCCGCACACTTAACCTCTACACCAAACTGAAGAAGAAGAAGAAGAAGAAGAAGAAGAAGAAGAAGAAGAAGAAGAAGAAGAAGAAGAAGAAGAAGAAGAAGAAGAGATTCAATTTATATCCCGTCCTTCACGAGGAGCCTCAGAACGGCTTACAATCTCCTTTCTTTTCTCTCCCCACAACAGACACCCTCTGAGGTAGGTGGGGCTGAGAGAGCTCTGAGAGAACTCCTCTTGAGAGAACAGCTCTGAGAGAACTTGTGACTGACCCAAGGTCACGCCAGCAGCTGCATATGGAGGAGTGGGGAATCAAACCCAGTTCTCCCAGATTAGAGTCTGCATGCCTTACCACTACACCAAACTGGCTATTGCAGTTTTAGCCGCAAACAACAATAATGCTACCATTTTCTTCGTAGAGGGGGGTGCCTTATTATCAAATCTAACATTCAGGAGAAGTGATTCTGTGTTCAATGAGACTGTCTTTCCAGTGATTGCTTGTACCTTTCCTAGAATTTCTAACAAAAACAAAAAAAAGTATTATTTTGGGACAGTAAATCCAACAATGTAAATAGGATCCAATGTATTTACAATTTTCCCCAAAACCAAAACAGGACCCATGGTAAGTAGGAAATACCAAAAATCAGCAAATACCGTGCGACTGACTATTATAAAATATCTCAAATAATTATTATATATTTCTTGTTTTATATTTTTGCGATTTATTCACCATATATTATTTATCATCTAAGCCTTAATACATAGAAAGAATCATATATCAAAACATCTACGTATCGTCTCTTAATATATCACAAAAGATATTGCACAACCCTTATATTAATATCAGTCCTCCTTAATTATGCAAAACTTTTAAGAGGGAGGACTCCTTTAAGTCTATTTTGAATGCGGAGCCTCCGGGGCGGGGGATTTCCGCCCTACCGGGGGAGTTGGCAGCCCTATCTTCCTCCTTTTTTCTGGTATGAAAGTGGCGGCTCTTACTTCCAACCTCCTAGAAGTTGATACCAAATGAAGGTTCTTGAGCGCATCCCCGCTCCGACTTCTACGTGACCAAAGGAGTTTTGACGTTCAAAAGCTCGTGCCTCCCAAAATCTAAGGTGCTCGTGGACTCAAATATGGCACACCAATATGGCTGCCCTCTGAAACAAATTTAAGAACTGCCTGGTTGTGTTACTTCCAAGAACAGTTAATCAAATGCCTCTGTGCTTTTTTTTTTTTGGAGGGGGGGGGATCCATTAAGACACAGAGCTGACCTATGGCGGCCCTGTAGGTTTTTCAAGGCAAAAGACACTTCGAGGTGGCTTGCCATTTCCTGCCTCGGTGTCATGACCCTGGTATTCCTTGGAGGTCTCCCATCCGAGTACAAACTAGGGCTGGCCCTACTTAGCTTCCAAAATCTGAAGAGATTGGCCTATCCAGGTCAGGGCCTGGGCGCTATTTATTTATTTGTTATATTCGACTTATAGCAGCGCTCTGCAGGGCTCAGGGTGGGCCACAATAGGCAATGCTCCCTCTAAGCTGTGGAGTCTTGTGAGCAAAAATTCTATTTTGTGAGCTACCGGCATTAAAGTTGTGAGCGAGCGATTTGGCTGCTGCATAAATTAGTTTGCTCTGGAGCCATCCTACCTGAGCTGAGACAAAAATGTGTGTGCCGGAGGTTAAAAAACTGAGCTAGCTCACACCAACTTGGCTTAGAGGAAACGCTGCGCAACGCCATTGGAACAATAAATAAATAAAGGTCTCATTTATGTCAGATTCAACCCTCATAACAAATGAGTTCGACACCCCTGCTTTAAGCTGTAGAGTCTTGTGAGCAAAAATTCTACTTCGTGAGCTACTGGCATTAAAGTTGTGAGCGAGCGATTTGGCTTCCGCATAAATTATTTATTTATTTATTTATTTAAGGTATTTTTATCCCGCCCTCCCCGCAAGCGGGCTCAGGGCGGGATAAATTAGTTTGGTCTGGAGCCCTCCTCCCTGAGCTAAGACAAAAATGTGTGAGCCGGAGGCTAAAAAACTGTCAGCTAGCTCACACCAACTCGGCTTAGAGGGAAAGCTGCGCAACGCCATTGGAACAATAAATAAAGGAATCATTCATTACATATTCAAACCCAATTTATAACAATTTAAAACTAGTTAGTCAGACGGCAGCCAATGATTTGACACAGCGTGATGCCGTCTTCTCTCAAAACAGATTATAAATTCCACTTTGTGAGCTACTGGCATGAAAGTTGTGAGCGAGCCATTTGGCTGCTGCATAAATTAGTTTGCTCTGGAGCCATCCTTCCTGAGCTAAGGCAAAAATGTGTGAGCCGGAGGCTAAAAAACTGTAAGCTAGCTCACACCAACTCGGCTTAGAGGGAATGCCGCGCAACGACATTGGAACAATAAATAAAGGAATCATTCATTACATATTCAAACCCAATTTATAACAACAATGTAAAACTAGTTAGTCAGATGGCAGCCAATAATTTGACACAGCGTGATGCCGTCTTCTTTCAAAACAGATTATACTTCATGTGCATCTGTGGAAGTTAGGATGATGATATGGCAGATGGATAACCAAGAGGAGAAAAGAGAAGAGGAGATTGGATTTATACCCTGCCCTTCACTACCCAAAGGAGTCTCAGAGCGGCTTACAATCCCTTTCCCTTCCCCTCCCCACAACAGACACCCTGTGAGGTAAGTGGGGCTGAGAGAGCTCTTTCGAGAACTGCCCTCGAGAGAACAGCTCTGAGAGAACTTATGACTGACCCAAGGTCACACCGGCAGCTGCTTGTGGAGGAGTGGGGCATCAAGCCTGGTTCTCCCAGACTCTGTGCTCCTAACCACTACACCAAGCAGCAAAGCAGGGCAGGAGGAGGCTAATACAGATGGAATTGCCGTCGCTTCAACCACCGGCCTGACGGAACATCTCCATTTTGCAGGCCCTGTGGAACTGCATTAGGTCCTGCAGGGCCCGGATCTCACTGGGGAGAGGGTTCCACCAGGCCGGCGCCAGAGGCCACTATTAGCAGAACGTTAAAAAGTCGGCCTTCTCGGTTCCCAGCATTAGCCGAGAACAGGGCTTCCCAAATTGGGGTCCCGGATTTTCTTACAGTAGGCTACTGTTAGAACGAGGCACCTGCTGGTTTGCTCTCTGCTGCACTTCAGCGCCACTAGAGTGGGTGGCCAACGACGGTATTGCAGTTACCAGCTCAGCAGGTGACACAAAGCAGCCAACTGGGTTACATAAGAACATGAGAGAAGCCAGTGTTGGATCAGGCCAAAGGCCCATCCAGTCCAACACTCTGTATCACACAGTGGCCAGAAATACCAGGTGCCATCAGGAGGTCCACCAGTGGGGCCAGGACACTAGAAGCCCTCCCACTGTTGCCCCCCCCCCAAGCACCAAGAAGACAGAGCATCACTTGCCCCAGAGCCCCTATCTATACCTTGTGGCTAATAGCCACTGATGGACTAATTAGGCTCTGTAAAGAAGGAGAGTGGCCATTATTAACCCCCACAAATATGTGCCCTGGCCTGGAAGGCGCAGGCTGGCCCGATCTTGCATTCCATGTGTTAATCACTCTTTCGGTGAACAAGTACTTCCTCTTATCCGTTCTAACCCGACCGTTCTAACCAGACCGCTCAGGTTCCTCCAGGATCTGTACCACTGTTGACTCTGAGATGGTTACTCAGTTTGTGCTACTTGTCAGAGCACTGCTGGCCGCTTGATATCCAGTTCAACTAACAGCTTGTCCCAAAGCCCGTAAATCCGGAGTCCAGCCGGCATTCGGAGGTATGCTCCTTCAATACACAGAGGCTCCAAATACCTATCACAGCTAAAAGCGATCGACAGATTTATCTTCCCTTAATGTGTATAACCCTTGTTGCGTGTATCTGGAAAAGTGCGCATGCACACGGAAGCTCATACCTTGAATAAACCTTTGTTGGTCTTAAAGGTGCCTGACTGGACTCTAAATTTGTTCTACGGCTACAGACCAACATGGCTGACCACCCGGAACTACCAGGTGGGCACTCAATTAAATTGCTGAGCAGTCGGGTTAGAACAGGTAAAAGGAAGTACTTCTTCACCCTAAGAGTGATTAACATGTGGAGTTCACTGCCACAGGAGGTGGCGGCAGCTACAAGCATGGACAGCTTCAAGAGGGAATTAGATAAGCATATGGAGCAGAGGTCCATCAGTGGCTATTAGCCACAAGGTCTAGGTAGGAACTCTCGGTCTGGGGCAAGTGATGCTCGGAATTCTTGGTGCTTGGGGGGGGGGGCAACAGGGGGAGGGCTCCTAGGGTCCTGGCCCCACTGGTGGGCCTCCTGATGGCACCTGGTGTTTTTGGCCACTGTGTGACACAGAGTGTTGGACTGGATGGCCCATTGGCCTGATCCAACCTTGGCTTCTCTGATGTTCTTATGTAGCATTGAATTCCACAAGTTAATTAGGCTCTGTAAACAAAACTAATGTGCCGGGAAGGAGAGTGGCCATTGTTAACCCCCACAAATAAGTGCCCTGGCCTGGAAGGCGCAGGCTCGCCCGATCTTGCCAGATCTTGGAACCTAAGCACGGCCGGCTCTCGTTAGTACTTGGATGGGAGACCTCCAAGGAAGTCCAGGGTCAATCTGCAGAGGCAGGCAACAGCAAACCACCACTGAATGCCTCTTGCCTTGAAAACCCTACAGGGTTGCCGTTAAGTCATCTACGACTCGGTAGCTCATCCCGCCATAACGCATACACATTCCGTATACTAGTTTCCTATATGAAAGGAGATTTTTGTATGGGAAAGAATCCAGAACTTTCATCTCTATAGCCTGAATGGCATGGTTCAGCATCGGGTGCGGCTTCAGAGTTTACGGATCACGTGGGCTGGTTCTAAGTAGCTTACTTCCAAGTAAGCCCTACTGACATCAGTGAGACATATAGTATACACGCTCCAAGCCAGAGCTTTTCTGCGCACACACAAAGACTCTACCACCCACAAGAATTGCCCAACTCCTTAGATGGGATAGAAGCAACCTCCCTTTGCCAGCGTGTTTCTAAATTAGGGCACCTGTGTTCAGGATTGGGGAATTTTTTTAATCCTCCAGATTCATCTCTCCCTTCCATATTTCTAACAGCTGCTTTTGAGATGTTGCCAGAAGCGGGGTTTTTTTTTTAACCAATGCAACATTTCAGCCCGTTTTTAATCAACATGTTCTGCCCTGCAATTATCAACAACAGCTGGTATGCATAAAATGTTATGGAAAACAGTTATCTGATGTGCCTCTCATATCCTACCCTGAAGGGAAAGGAAGTTTTGCATAGTCCTGACCTGCTTTCAACCCTGCAGCGAGCAGCACCGGCAAGAGAAGACTGGGCTACACCAACCTCTTTGTGAGGAAGAAGAAGAAGAAGAAGCATGGTACAGCTTTAGCTGGTAGCTTTATCAACCCCAAAGCTTTAGCAAGTTAAAAACATCAGAAGAGCCCTGCTGGATAAGACCCGTGGTCCATCTGGTCCAGCATCCTGTCTCACACAGTGGCCAACCAGTTCCTCTGGAGTGCCAACAACATGGAATAGAGGCTGTGGCCTTCATAAGAACATCAGAAGAGCCCTGCTGGATCCCACCAGTGGTCCATCTAGTCCAGCATCCTGTCTCACACAGTGGCCAACCAGCTCCTCTAGAGGGGCAACAACAGGGCATAGAGGCCAAGGCCTTTATCAGAACATCAGAAGAGCCCTACTGGATCACACCAGTGAGGGTCCATCTAGTCCAGCATCCTGTCTCACACACAGTGGCCAACCAGTTCCTCTGGAGTGCCAACAACAGGGAATAGAGGCTGAGGCCTTCATAAGAACATCAGAAGAGCCCTGCTGGATCCCACCAGTGGTCCATCTAGTCCAGCATCCTGTCTCACACAGTGACCCACCAGCTCCTCTGGAGTGCCAACAACAGGGCACAGAGGACAAGGCCTTCATAAGAACATCAGAAGAGCCCTGCTGGATCAGACCAGTGGTCCATTTAGTCCAGCATCCTGTCTCATATAGAGGCCAACCAGCTCCTCTGGAGGTCCAACAACAGGGCAGAGAGGCCGAGGCTTTCCCCTGATGTTGCCTCCTGGCACTGAACATGGAGGTTCCCTTTAGTCACCATGGCTGGTAGCCACTGACAGAACTATCCTCCATGATAGTTAATTTAGTTCATTGGTGGAGTCAATTATTAACTGGTGAAGTTTAGAATTTGGAGACCACGTATATTTGTTGAGATCAGTTCCCCTGGAGAAAACGGCTGCTTTGGAGGGTGGACTCTTATGGCATCATACCCCACTGAGGTCCCTGCCCTCCCCACGCTCCGTCCCCACATCTCGAAGACTTTCCCATCCTGGATATGGAGATAGCTACTGCTGTTCCAAGCCTCAACGCAATCCTCCCACCAAAACTGCTGTCACCCTGGCAGGCCACAAAGTTCCTCTTGATCCAGACTGCATCTTTGCCTCAGCAAGAGCCTACAAGGGCCATGATCAGTGTTCCCTCTAAGCCAAGTTAGTGTGAGCTAGCTCACCGTTTTTTAGCCTCCGGCTCACACATTTTTGCCTCAGCTCCGGAAGGACGGCTCCAGAGGAAGCTAATTTATGCAGCGGCCAGATCGCTCGCTCACAACTTTAACGCCAAGTAGGATTTTTGCTCACAGGACTCCACAGCTTAGTGGGCGCGTTGGCCACGATCCAGTAGAATCAGTCACACAAAAGTCACGGCAGACGGAGGACACTGAACTCTAATGTCAACGTTGGCCTTGAGCTACAGACCTGCTGCACACCCCAATCTGTCCTTCCCAATTCCGACATCCTGCTCTTTGGACAGACTACCTGGCTCACCTGATTTCAAATCAATAGAAACAGTTGTGTTCAGAATGCCTTCCTGGCTGCCTCATTTTTACTTCAGCATTCCACTTAGGAACGCCAGCCTCCAGGTGGGGCCTGGGGGTCCCCCGGAATCACAGCTCATCTCCAGACTACAGAGATCGGTTCCCCTTGGAGAAAATGGCTGCTTTGGAGGGCGAACTCTGTACCATTGTGCCCCACTGAGGTTCCTCCCCCCCAGGCTCCACCCCCAGATCTCCAGGAGATTCCCAACCTGGGTATGGCAACCCTACCCCCCCATCCCCTGCCGTGGCCGGGGGGGTGGACCTGGTAACCCTACCAGCCCCTTAAAAAAACCAGAAGTGTGTGTGTGTGTTTGTAAGTCGCAGTTGACTTACGGCGACCCCACAGGGTTTTCGAGGCAAGTGATTAAACAGTGGTGGTTGGCCACTCCTCGGCAAAGTCTTCCTTGGTAGTCTCCCATCCAAGTACTGGCCCGGCTTAGCTTCCAAGCAGTGCTCCCTCTAAGCCGAGTTAGTGTGAGCTAGCTCACAGTT
>NW_015171507.1:822995-838909 GCF_001447785.1 Gekko japonicus | reverse complement strand
CTATTGTGCTAATGAGTTCAAAAAAAGCTTTTTCTAATGCAAAAAAGCCCTGGTTATGCTAATGAACTCCTGCACCTCTTGTCTGAATTGTGTTAATCTTTTCTATTGCTGGTTTTGCAATGAAGCCAGGATGGCCTCAGGCAAAGGATCCGGGTGGGGTGGGGTGGATACATCATTTCGCCCTCATTGCCCCCAGTGCCGCCTTAGCCCTCAGCCCCACACACGAGCCAGATCCCATTGCCAACTCTGGGTTAAGAAATTCCTGGAGATTCGGGGATACAGCATGGGGGTGGGTGGGTTTGAGGACGCGAAGGACCTCACAGAGTCCACCCTGCAAAGCAGCCGTTTTCTCCAAGGGAACTGATCTCTGTCATCGTGAGATCAGCTGCGATTCCAGGAAATCTCTAGTCCTCACACTGAGCCATGTAACCCTAAAGCCGGGGCAGCCAACACTACTTCCCTTGTTTCCCGGGTGTCTTTATCATTCATAAAATTTACATGTCTCTTCTCCGAAGACCTGCTTGAGGCAGGTCACCAAGTGACCCATGCTACAATCCTAAACGAAAGCACAGAAACACTAACATTAACAAACCATAACAACCCAGCCATTAAAAGCCCAGTTAGAGCAAACACAAACGCACACAAAACCTTGAAACTGTTTAGCGGCGTAAAATTATCCTCGTAAAACAGTCCTCAGGCTAGAAGCAGACCGTAAAAACAATTTTAAAAGATCAAACGCCTTTCGTTAAAAGCCTGTGTAAAAAAATAAATGCTTTGGCCTGACACCTAAAAAACAGGGTAGGCACCAGACGGGCCTCAAGAGGGAGGGCATTTCACAGGCGAGGTGCCACCGCTGAAAAAGCCCCGTTTCTGGTCGCTACCCATCTCATCACTGCAGGCAGTGGCGCAGGGACTGTGGAGAAGGCCTTAACTTCAGACGTTGTGGCTGAAATCTAAAAAACACTTTCCTGGGAGTAAGCCCTATTGAATAAAATGGAAGTAGACCTGCCTTAACTTCAGACGTTGTGGCTAAAATCTAAAAAACACTTTCCTGGGAGTAAGCCCTATTGAATAAAATGGAAGTAGACCTGCTTAGGATTGTACCCAGTGTAGATTCCCAACCCCTTGTGTCTTATGAGTTTGGGAAGCTCTACTGGGCATGTCCTGATTCTTTGAAGATGCCTAATGGAGGAAAGATGCATTTGTGACTCTAGCTCCTAAACACGGTCCGAATGCCGTCAGGGGTGGCAGCCTTAAGCAGCACCTGTTATTGAACCAAAAGTGCAGGTTGCCACCACAGAAAAGGCCATCTCTCTGCAAGATGCCAGCTTAATCTACAAAGGCAGGGGCACTCGAAAGAAGACTAAAGCTCCTTTATATCAGATGTCGACCTCAACTGATCTGGCTGCAACCCCTGTCTACCTGAGGGATTGACTTTCCCCACTGAGGTCAGGGTCGCAAAATCGCCTGACTCTCCCTGGCCCAAAAGACGCCAGATTGGCCATCCCCAGAGCGAGGGCCTTCTCAGGTGGCGGCGCCACACTGGTGGAATGAGCTCCTGGAAGACATCGGGGGCCCTACGGGACCTGTTACAGTTCCGCAGGGCCTGTAAAATGGAGCTCTTCCGCCAGGCCTTCGATTAGGAGCCGCCACTGATGAATGAGCTATCGACAACTGGACTATTATGGACCCCATGCTGCTGGCATTCAGAACAACTTCGGACACCGCCCTCGCCTCATCGGACCGCCTCACAGAAATTCGCCATCTGAACGCAACTGCACTTTATGTAATTTATTTGTAGTTTGAAATGTTATAATATTGTATTTACTGTGTTTTATTGTACAGTTTTAAACTGTTGTACGCCGCCCTGAGCCTGCCTGTTAGGGTTGCCAAATGGGCCCGGGGGGCGGGGAATCCCCCGCTTTGGAGGCCCGATTTTCGACGCGACAAAAATCGGGTCACCCGGATGTGACGTCGCACGCTGGGGGCGGGGCCACAGCCATTTGAGGGGAAAACTCTATTTTTGCCCTCAAATGGCTGTGGCCCCGCCCCCAGCGTGCGACGTCACATCCGGGTGACGTAGATATCGGGGGCGCGCACCAGGAGGTACCCGGGAGTCCCCCGCCGAGGAGGTAAGTAACGTTTGGCAACCCTACTGCCTGTGCAGGCAAGGTGGGATATACATCGAAATAAATAAATAAGTAAGTAAGTAAGTAAGTAAAACCCCAGTGCTTGTTCTCCCAACTCTACTGCTTTTGCCCAACTCCAAACAAGATCCAGCAGTCCATCCAAACTGGGTCCCCGTCTTGCTGGAACTTGTCCTTCTGTTCTCACACATTCGGCTGCCGGAGGCCCAGCCAACAGATCAGTAAGTTCCCCAGACTCTTCCTCACTGTTTCCTGCCAGAAATTGTTTTCTCCAATTTTTAAAAAAAGGAATCTGGACTTTGGTGCAGCAGCTGCAAAACAGGGAAAAGTTTGGGGGGGGGGAGTGAAAGGCTAGCACAAGCACGCTTTTATTCATGAGCACATGTTGATGTGCTGGAGAGAAGCTGCTGGACGATTCTGTATCTGGCCCTTGCTCCAAATTTTCTCAACACCGAGGGAAAGGGGCAGATCAAAACCACATTCAGATACCCCGAGGCAATGCAGCACTGACTGCGAAGTCACCCCTGAACGGCCATAAATCTATGCAGAAGGTACCATAAAACCCAATGATCAAAGAAAGCGAAAGCAGCATGCAGTGCAGAGGGTACCATAAAATCCGATGATCAAAGAAAGCGAAAGCAGCATGCAGTGCAGAGGGTACCATAAAATCCGATGATCAAAGAAAGCGAAAGCAGCATGCAATGCAGAGGGGGATTTCTGTTCCAACGTGGGTTTGGTAAAACAACGGAGGGAAAAGCCAACGCAGAATCGCCTGCTGTCAGGATCCAGAGATGTACAGACACTATTTACAGCAATCTTGTTAGCCGCACATACCCTTGTCAAGGGAAAGCATCCATTAAAACAGAAAAAATGCCCATTTTGGACTGTACTGACTAACAACCATCACTCATGCCTACTTTTGCTAGAAAAGGGGGAAAGGACTGGGAGGGAGTGTGGGTTTTCCTTCTTCCCCTGGTCTTCTCAAGAAACAGTGCAGGCAGAACAGAAACCAAGAACATTATTTCAGCCTTTCAGCCCAGTACAGAGACTAAGAGACAATTTACTTCATTCATTCCTTTTATTTGTCAACAGTGGGAACCCAAAGCAGCTTGTATTGATCTCCTCTCCTCCATTTTATCCTCAGAAGAACCCTGTGGGGTAGGCTGGACTGACAGTATGTTACTGGCCCAAGGTCACCCCCAACAAGTTGCCATGGTAGAGTGCAGCATTCGAACCTGGGTCTTTCAGATCCTAGTCTAACACTTTAACCACTACACACCACACTGGGCCAGTTGCACAACTAAAAATGAAATGGCATGGATTTTAGAACCGCACCCAACACCACCTAATTCTAGTTAAAACAAAGCACAAGACACGGCAAGGTGTAGTAGAGTGAGACACTGCAGAAAAGTTTTTTAGCATCTGGCTCACACATTTCTGTCTCAGCTCAGGAAGGATGGCTCCAGAAGAGCAAACTAATTTATGCAGTAGCGAAATCGCTCACTCACAACCAGGGGTCGTTTCGTAGATAAAGAGCTAGGGGAATTCATTAGCATAACTCATTAGCATATGCCACACCCCCTGACATCACCGGAAGTGTGTCATAAGGCCACCCTCCCCGCCCCCAACGGTCCCGGCCGCCGCTGCCCAACTTACCCTCCCTCTTCTCCTGTCTCCTCCTGGCTGAATGAGGGCCGGAAGCGGGGCGGCCGGAAGCGGGGGGCGGGGCTTCGTCATGTGCCCCACCCCCCGTATCTCACCCGGGGGAACTGCGATCCCCCCGAAATGACCTCTGCTCACAACTTTAATGCCAGTAGCTCACAAAGTAGAATTTCTGCTCACAAGACTTCACAGCTTAGAGGGAGCTTTGCTTCCAACCCAAAAGAGGGCATCTCCATCAGTTTTTTTAAAGAGAGCCCAAAAGAGGGCAGACGCCAAAAAAAGAAGACATGCCCTCAAAAAAAGAGGACATCTGGTAACCCTAGCTTAATCCTTCATCAGCCAAGCCTGCACTGGACCAAGGGAAGAACAGCCAGAACAGGATGTAGCCTCCTAACTAGGTCTGTGGTTTCCTTTTTCCTTTAGTTCTACCCACCTCCTGCACAACCGTATGTTGCCAGGGCAGCCTTGTTAGTGTGTGGAAGCAAAAAAACCAAAACTATGACAACTCCTAATCCCCCCCCCCTATTTTTCAGTATTAATGCCACTTCACTGATCCTAGTTGGAAGCTTAGAATGCATTTGATAGTATTTATTTATTTATTCAATTTTTAGACTGGCCCCCCATACTTGGGGTTCATGGCGGTGCTTGGGGCTCAGAGCAGTATATAGTAGTAAAGAAGCAAACCTCTGTTAATATTATGAACAGAAGGGGGGAGTTAATATTTCCTCCTTAAAGTAGTAAAAGGATGCTCCCCCTCTCCTTCCAACCTTAAAATGCATGATTATAAATGTTCATCTGCCTCAGTGGTAACAAATGAGGAACAGAAGTTAGATTTTTATTTATCTTTTTTATATTCCACCATTACCCCCCAGGGAGACTCAAAGCAACATTCACCTCACAAAAACCCTGTGAGGCAGGTTAGGCTGGGAGGGAATGGCAGGCCCGGCATCACTCAGCAAGCTACCACGGCGTGAATGGGGATTTGCACCTGGGTTTCCCAGTACCCAGTCCAACACTTTAACCACTATATCTGGAGATAACCTCGGCCGAGATATTCCAGTTCCTTTTATTTCTGACCCTGGAATTCCCACGATCATGCCGAAGCTGGTGGCCCAATTTTGACTCTCCTAGGTTTATTTTCTGATGAGTTATGCCTGCCACAAATGGACAGACGCACGGACATGTGGATCCTTTTATTATTTTAGACGCAGGCTAACAGCGATTCGTTTTGTTATGATATTTGGTTTGGATCAGGGTCGTACGGGCTGGAGGCCCAGATAGAACCTTTGTCCGGGGGCCCGTGGTGGCTCTCGGCAGCCCCGGACGGACTAGTAAACATTTTAAAGAGCTAGTAAACTTCTCTGAAACCCTAGGTAAAGGTAAAGGTTCCCTTGCTCGAAAGCCAGTCAAATCCGACTCTAGGGTTGCGGTGCTCATCTCCGTTTCCAAGCCAAAGAGCCAGCGCTGTCCGAAGATGTTTCCGTGGTCATGTGGCCGGCATGACTCAACACCAAGGCGCACGGAACGCTGTGACCTTCCCACCGAAGTGGTCCCTATTTATCTACTTGCAATTTCTTGCTTTCGAACTGCTAGGTTGGCGGGAGCTGGAACTAGAGACGGGCGCTCACTCCATCATGCGGCACCCGGGTCTCGAACTGCTGAACTACCGACCTTCCACAGCCTGCAGTTCAGCGTCTTAACCACTTGAGCCACCACAGTTCCCTGAAACCCTAGGCAGGGTAGTTACAATACTTGTTTCAGCACTGTACTGATCCGATCATGGGGGATTTTTCCTAACCTCTTCTTTATTCTCTCCCCCCGCCCCAGGCCACCTTTCTTTTTTTACTGCACCTTCTGTCTGTTCTTCCGCAGGTGGAGACAGATTACCAAGGAAGTCCGACTTTCTCCCTCCATCCGAACGCGGTACAGTCAAAAAGCAAAACGGAGTGCCTGCACTTGAAGAGCCAGAAGGAAATAACAGCTTTTCTTCCCCCCCCCCCCTTCAGTTCTAAGACCAGTAGCATACCTTGAATCGCTCTCTGGACCTCTAACCAGCTGATCTGGGAGCACAGCTCACCAAAAGGGAAAAGGACATTCCATCCAGCTCTGAGATTCTATAAGAAGTCCAGGTAAGCGGACTGCGAGTTTCTCGAATCTGGACTCTGGCGAGTCTCGATAAGTGTGCCCGCACACACACAAACACACACGCACATATATACATAACTTAAAAATTTTTTAAAAAGCAAAGCTGCCACCGGCATTTCCAATAACCACAAACAGACGAAGGCCTGAAATTCTAGCAACGCAGTGGTCTCTTGCGCCAGAGCTGTGCATACTCCTGGCCAAAAAAAGTATCCATGTGCTATGCCAAGGAATCCAAGCTCCAAGCCAAGGAAACACAAATGCGCCACTCAGAATAAATTATGGAAAGCAAGCAAATTTTCATAAAGTTACTTATACTGGATAGTGTATCCTCGTTGGAGGGGTTTCTTTTTGCAGGATCTTGAGTTGTTTTGGCAACGGCGGAGGGGAGGCACAGGAGAATGAGGGCAGGGACTCGATGTCTGTGCCAGGGAGAGACGTTCCACCCCAGACCACTGGAAGTCTGTCAACAGTCCCTCTAGCTCCTGGCTGCTTAGCAGACCTGGCTTCCCATGTCCACAATCTTGAGGGCCAGTAACCCCCTTTTTTTTTAACCCAGGAGGAACTCAAGATTCCAGCCTCTTCCCTAGATTTTGAATCTTAACAGTGTATCTTGATACAAGCCCTGCTTTTAAGGCTATGGGTGGACATGCTTGGGATGCCGAGTCCGAAAAGATAGCCCGACGTGCCGCCATTTTGAATCGGTCGCCGTGATCTCTCCTCTGCTTCTCCTCAGAGGATTCCCAGACGCCTCTCTGCGCAACCTCGCTCTTATTTGTTTAGTTCATTTGATTTCTATCCCGCTCCGCCTCCTACAAGCAGGACTCAGGGAGGCGTACAACATATAATATGCGTAAAACAGTAATAATAAGAAGCACAATATTAAAATGCATATACAATACAGCAGGGGTCATTTCCTGCAGGAGCGCACAGGAGCGGAACTCTGGCAGTAAAGAGCCCAGGGGGCGGGCACATGCAACAAGCCCCACCCCCTGCTCCCAGCAGCCCTCAGTCAGAGCAAGAAGCGGCCAGGTAAGTTGCAGAAGCCCCCCCTCCCCCCCCGTCCAAAACAGTCCAGTGGCACCTTTAAGACCAAGTTTTATTCGGGTACAAACTCTCCCTCCTCTGCAAGGACAGATCTGCACGTCCCCCCCCCCCAAATAGCTAGCAATCCAAAACTGTCCAGTGGAGCCTGAGCAGTGGGTGTTGCCTTCTGACACACTTCCGGTGATGTCAGGGGGCGTGGCGTATGCAAATAAGTTATCCGAACAAGTTATGCGAATAAGCTCCTGCACCTCTTGTTCTACGAAATGACCCCTGCAATACAGTCAATCAGATGGTGCCATGCATCTATCTCTCAACTGGATGAGGTGGCGGGCATCCGATCCGGATTTCACTCATAAGGGGGTTTTAAGCTGGAAAAAGTAAAACATGAAGGGGGGGGGAACCCGGGAGGCCACTGATTTCCCCAACCGTTGCTGTCCTCAGTTGTATGCCCGGCGGAACATCTCAGTCTTACAGGCCCTACGGAACGGAGCCAGGTCCCACAGGGCCCGGAATTCTCTTCTTAGTGAGATCCGGGCTCTGTGGGACCCATTCTGTAAAACAGCTGGACTGTTTTGGGACCAGGGACTACCACCATTTTGGTACCAGTTGAGCGTAATGCTCTCTGAGGGGCATAGAGGAAGAGGCGGTCCCGTAGATACGATGGTCCCAAGCTGTTGCCAAGTGTGTAATGCTGATCATATGCCAATCGGATCGCATTTCCTCATGCTCTAACAAAGTAGTAAAAGGATGCTTCACCTCCCCCTCCACACGCATGATCATACATGTTAATCTGCCTCAGCGGTCGCAAATGAAGACCGTATTTGCTGACCCACGCTTGCGCTGCTCGTGTGTACCGATTTAATGTGCGTTTAAGGGGCGCTGGGTTGTAAACCCAGGGCGCAGTCCCAACAGCTGGAATATTTACATCTTGTTTTGAGTGAGAAATTGCTCAGTTATCCTCAGATACTTGAGAAATAAAATGGAATTGAGGAATGTACTTTTCTCCCTTTCTCACAATGCAAGAACTCGTGGGCACTCCATGAAATTGCTGAGCAGTCGGGTTAGAACAGATAAAAGGAAGTCCTTCTTCACCCAAAGAGTGATTCACACATGGGATTCACTGCCGCAGGAGGTGGCGGCGGCTACGAGCAGGGACGGCTTCAAGAGGGAATTAGATAAGCATATGGAACAGAGGTCCATCAGTGGTTCTTAGCCACAAGGTAAAGATAGGGGCTCTGGGGCAAGGGATGCTCTGTCTTCTTGGTGCTGGAGGGGGGCAACAGTGGGAGGGCTTCTAGTGTCCTGGCCCCACTGCTGGACCTCCTGATGGCACCCGGCATTTTTGGCCACTGTGTGACAGAGTGTGTTGGACTAGATGGGCCATTGGCCTGATCCAACATCGGATTCTCTTATGTTCTTATGTCAGATCCAGCTCTTGAAGAGCGCCCAGTTGAGCGATGAGGTTTGGTTCCCATAGCAGCATGGGTAGAGCTTGGGGTCAGCAGGGAGAGTGGTTAAACCTAAAAACTCACTTTCCAAAATTGGGTGGGGTTGCTAAAGCCCCATCCACTGTTGGCAGGAATCCTGCCTGTATGTTCTCTCTCTCAGTTCCTAGACTCCAAAATGGAGAACCCCTTTGAAATTACATAGACAGTCGCCAGGGGAATTTCCTTTTGGAGTTCCATTCTGGCTTCTCAAGATGAGGCTACACTGAACCTTGACCTGGCGACCTGAGGACGCCAGGCAGGATTCGTGTTGTGTGCCACTACACAGCTCTGGCCATAAGACAACTGGAGGGAGACCAACCAAGGAGGGTGGCTCCTTGCCTGGATAATCCTGATTGGGTCTCCAGTGTTCCCTCTAAGCTGAATTAGTGTGAGCTAGCTCACAGTTGTTTAGCCTCCGGCTCACACATTTTCGTCTTAGCTCAGGAAGGATGGCTCCAGAGCAAACTAATTTAGGCAGCAGCCAGAATCGCTCGCTCACAACTTTCATGCCAGAGGCTCACGAAGTGGAACTTTTGCTCACAAGACTCCACAGCTTAGAGGGAGCATTGGTTGCCAGTGACACTCCAATAAAAGGTTCCATGTCAGGCTGACTCACTTCCTTGAGCAGCAAAGACACACACACACACCCACTCCCTTTTCTCATTATCTCTGCTTTATTCTGCTCTTGACTGCTTGGGAGACCGGTCTGATGGCGGATTTCTGCAGCACAACTTCTGCACAGTTCCGGTCGCGTATCAATCAATTCTGCATGACCGACGCCTCAGTTTTCGCTAAGGGCCGGGATATTTTCACCCCCGCTTCCAAGGGAACAAAGAGGGTTCGGTGCCAAAGAAGTGAAAATATCAGCAATTTAGAGAGACAGATGTTTTCCAGCGATTTTAACAATGGAGGGGGAAATGTGTGTGCGCGTCCCCGGGTTTTTCACGTTGCTTTTCTGGGCCTCACACAGATGTCGCAAGCAAAAAAAGGTTTAAAATGAGGACGCAGCAGCTGCACAAATAAAGCCCACTCTTTCATGTAAGTGTGATCTGTCGAGTGCAGTCTTCAAAACGTTGGCGGTTTCAGCCTGGCGATCAGGACTTTTGGAAGGGTTGATGGGAGAGAGACGGCAGGGGGAACTTACCCGTTTTTCCCTACGGCAGTTGCTAGTCTAAAACTGAAAGACGGGGGCACCTTGTCTCTGCCTCCAGAGGGAGACGGGAAAAAGCAATGCTTTCCACCAATAACTCCCTATAATTTTAAACAACTGTAATACAATGAAGGGCCACGGCGGCTCAGAGGTTAAGACGCTGAGCTGCAGACCGGAAGGTCTGTAGTTCGGCAGTTCGAGACCCGAGTGTGCCGCATGACGGAGTGAGCTCCCATCTCGGGCCCCAGCTCCTGCCAAGCTAGCACAGTTCGAAAGCAATGAATTGCAAGAAGATAAATAGGTACCGATTCAGTGGGAAGGTAACAGCGTTCCATGCACCTCGGCGTTTAGTCATGCCGGCCACATGACCACGGAAACATCTTCGGACAGCGCTGGCTCTTCGGCTTGGAAACTGAGATGAGCACCGCCCCCCGGAATCAGATTCGACTGGTTTTCGAGCAAAGGAAACCTTTACCTTTAATATAAGGAAAGCTCTTGGTCCTTTTGAGTGGCCCCCACCTTGGTAAATAAAGTTGGTGTCTTGCAGGAAAAGGGCCTTTTCCGGGATGGCCCCAGTGGCGGTATCAGAGGATTATAGGAGAAGTGCTTCTTGATACCCTGCATAATGACTGTATGCAACTCACTGGCATAAGGTGAAGGGATGGTTGCTGGCTTAGATGGCTTTTGCTTCAGCCCTTCTGCTAATGTCTGTTTTATTCGACTGGTCCAGGACCATAATAAATTATCAACTGATCGAGCAAAGCAAAGGTGTCGCCAGTTGCCATGCCTTGGTTTTGTGCCAACGTTCTTGGGAGCTGCAAAAAGTGGGAAAACTTAAAGGTTTGACAATGCTGTTAACGTAGTGAAGGGTGCGAGTTTTTTTGTTTCATTTCTAAAACCTCAGCAGGTTTCAGCTTGCTCAGTGCCTGCACACAGGAGAGATTTCCAGCAAGCCCCCCTGGAAACGTCCCTGACTTTCCCAAAGTACAACTCTTAACTGAGTAAACAGACGAACCCCTCCTGCATCCTTTCCAATCTGTGCCAGCAAATTTTATTCCTACCTCCACAGTCACAAGGACCAGAAAACTACTTTTCTAAAAAAAAGAATGTCCATGTTTTCAAATATGTACAAATCCTCCATCTATAAGAATAATGTCCATGTTTTCAAATATGTACAAATCCTCCATCTATAAGAATATCAGAAGAAGAGCCCTGCTGGATCAGACCAGCGGTGCATTTAGTCCAGCATCCTGTCTCACACAGTGGCCACCCAGTTCCTCTGGAGGGCCAACAGCAGGGCACAGAGGCCGAGGCCTTCATAAGAACATCAGAAGAGCCCTGCTGGATCAGACCAGCGGTGCATTTAGTCCAGCATCCTGTCTCACACAGTGGCCACCCAGTTCCTCTGGAGGGCCAACAGCAGGGCACAGAGGCCGAGGCCTTCATAAGAACATCAGAAGAGCCCTGCTGGATGAGACCAGTGAGGGTCCATCTACTCCAGCATCCTGTCTCACACAGTGGCCAACCAGTTCCTCTGGAGGGCCAACAGCAGGGCACAGAGGCTGAGGCCTTCCCCTGATGTTGCCTCCTAGCTCTGGGATTCAGAGGTTTAGTGCCTCCGTTTGTTAGATGTTAAAGTGCTCAGTGGCTCCGATGTTTATTGTAAGGAAAATCTCTTTTCCGAAGCCGTAGGAGGGAATCTTTTGCATTCCAAAACAACCCCACATTTCTAAGCTTCCCTCCCCTAAAGCAGAATTCTTGGCATTATTTATATTATATTTGCATAATCAGTCCTTATTAAGAGTGTACTGGTTTGTCTGAACGTTAGGCACTTACTTAAATGGAATACTTAATCACTGAAATGCTTAATCGCTTAAGTGAATACTTAAATGGGAGGGGAAAGGGCGGGGCGGGAGGGGCGGAGTGCCTACCCTTGCAGAAAAAAATGCCTACCTCCAATTTCCAACCACTTGGTGCCAGATGCTGGCTGCGCATGTCCTGCTCTGCTGGGAACGGCCCCAACAGCAAAGAACAGTGTGCACGTGGTAGACTGCTGAGGGTAGGGGGAATTGTGCTGCTCAAATGGGAAGTAAACGCTTCTTGTTTCCTCCTTAGCCAGCACAAAGAGTCCATGGCCAGGAAGCTGCTGGGTCCTCCTGCCAGCCAAGCCCCTATTAAAGGCAAAGGTGGAAAGGACTTGCTCGACAGCCAGTCGAATCCGACTCTAGGGGGTGGTGCTCATCTCCGTTTCCAAGCCGAAGAGCCAGCGCTGTCCGAAGAGATTTCCATGGTCATGTGGCCGGCATGACTAAACGCCGAGGCGCATGGAATGTCGTTACCTTCCCACCAAAGCCGTACCTATTTATCTACTTGCAATTTCTTGCTTTCAAACTGCTAGGTTGGCGGGAGCTGGGGCCAAAGACAGGCGCTCACTCCGTCACGCGGCACTCGGGCCTCGAACTGCCGAACTACCGACCTTCCGGTCTGCAGCTCAGCATCTTAACCTCTGAGCCACCGTGGCCCTAATTATTACTTCTCATCTTTCGTTCTGCATTTTCTTGTCACTGGAAGGACGAGGAGCTCTAGAAGGCCATCATGGTGTGTACTCTGACCAACGAAAATCTCATTCAGCTACTCTTCTGGCTCTTGCAATTCACCAGGCATTGCCTAAATATATCTCTGCAACCACAAGGTCTAGAAAGTGCTCTCCCCCCCTTTTAAAAAATAACAAAGGCTTAGATTTTCAGGACATCCATGCCCCATTCCACAAGCTTGTCTTGTGGCCCTGTGGCATACACACCGCCCTATCCACTCACCTTAATAGAGCTGTCATCATCTGGGCTGTGCCACCAGAGGCCTACTAGGCCCAGGGAGCCTGGCTAGCAGTAGGGGAGGCTGGGCCTACAAACCCCAGAAGGCCTTGGGAAGTTTTGACGCCAATTTTGACCAATAGGGAAGGAGAAGGCTGGGGAATATAAGAACTGGTACAAGAGAAAAAGCTGTTCTTCCCAGGAAACAGAGCCAGAAGAGAGGCTGCTGTGGGGAAGAAACCCTCATCCTGAGGGAAGGGTGAGTAGTCTAAGGCCACTTGAGATAGTGAGATATTTAGACGCGTTAGGGCATTTGATTTCTTTTCACCCACTTACTGTTATTATTCTGCACCTTGTTGTTTGACCTCCTATAAAATAAACTTTTTCCTTGTTTCACTCTGCCTGGTCCTCATGCCTATTATTTGGCCAAAAGGGAGGTCTAAAGGTCTTGGGAGGGTGCTCTGGGCCTTCTCAAGGGAGCCTGGAACCAGAGTGGTGGCAGTGTCAGGTGACACCCCACCTGAGCCGTGACAGGAGCATACTTCTAGGTTAAGGAAATAAGATAGGTGTCTTGGCTTCACACCCTGACCTGGATGGCCGCAGCTAGCCCGATCTTGTCAGATCTCAGAAGCGATGCAGGTTAGTATGTGGATGGGAGACCATCAAGGAAGTCCAAGGTCGATGCAAAGAGGCAGGCAATGGCAAACCACCTCTAAGCATCTCTTGCCTCGAAAACCCTGCAGGGTCCCCTAAGACACATCAGCGTCATCATACAATATCCTTCACACACATATGCTGCTGTGCAGAGCTGTGGAAATATTTCTGATCCTTAGGAATCCCCCCCTTCCTGTGGGGTTTCTTCCCCACAGCAGCCTCTCTTCTGGCTCTGTTTCCTGGGAAGAACAGCTTTTTCTCTTGTACCAGTTCTTATATTCCCCAGCCCTCTTCTTCCCTATTGGTCAAAATTGGCGTCAAAACATCCTGTGCCAACCCTCTGCAGAAGCAAATAAATATTTTAGTTCCTAGGGGCCAGCATCGTATTCCTAGGTGCTTCAGCAACCCGGCACCTGGGAAATCAGGCTCCTGGGGACTTTCCCAACCTCACAACTCTGTTTTCAAAGGAATAAAGTGCTTCTCTAATTCATTCCTTAGTGGTTCATGCTTGACGTGTGGGGGGCGGGGCGGACAATAAAACACACCATTCACACTCTGAAGATATTATCGTCTTCCTGACTGACCGTCTGTTTGGCTCCAACGAAGATTGTAAGGGGCTGCTGAAGTCTCCTTTATAATTCGTTCTTTGGTTTTGTCGTTTTTCAGTACACAAATGTTATCTTGGTATCCGGGCTCCAAAACAGGTTTGAGCACCCCACTGACTGCAGACATACAATGGAGGCCTTTACACGGTCACTTGTTTGATCACCTGGGGTAAGTAAAAACCATCTCCAGGCGAACAGGCACAAATTTGGGGGGGGGGGTTTCTCCCTTTCAGGGTATTGGTGTATTGAAAATACGGACATGTTGGCAGGTTCCCTGGTAAACATTTTTGTGTATTTGTGTGTGTACTTTTGTAGACATAAAGAGCAATCCTACGAAGGTCTACTCAGAACCCTACTCAAGTTTCCTCTCCGGAAAGCATCCTTAGAACGGCACGCTTAATTTCTCAGACAATGTGAAGGATGACACATATTTGTGAGCAATACGCCCTCTACGCTGTGGAGTCTTGCGGGCAAAAATTCTACATTGTGAGCTACGGGCATTAAAGTTGTGAGTGAGCGATTTGGCTACTGCATCAATTAGTTTGCTCTGGAGCCCTCCTTCCCGAGCTGAGACAAAAATGTGTGAGCCGGAGGCTAAAAGACTGTGAGCCGGCTCACACTAACTCAGCTTAGAGGGAACAATGTCCGTGAGCCGCCTCTGTTAACGCAGCAAGCTTTTGACCTGCACAGAATTCTTAGAGCACTCCTGCCTAACTTAAATTGAAGAGTCCACCCAAAATGGGAGGATAATTCCAAGGAGGCGCTTTCCCACAAAACACGGCAGTGCTCGATCCTTGGGAACGATCTCACTCTCTCTCGCACGCACACACACCCTCCCCGGTTCCTGAAAACCCGGCCTTGAGGAAATGAGCCTTACCACTTTCCCCTCTTTGGCCTCCTTCCTGTGCCCGTGTCCCAGGATCTCTGTGGCGGCGCTGCTGCTCCCGGCTCTGTTTTCAATGATGCCCGGAGACAAGGAGTAAAAAGGGGGGCTGGGGCTGGGGGGCAGCCCAGAATCCGGGCTGTCCAGCAAGCCTTCCCGGTTCTTCTCTTTCAGACTGTCTTCCATGCCTTGCAGCTGAAGGTGACCCACCATGACTGGGGGGCAAAGTGAGGGCGAAGGCAGCCAAGCCGATGAGAATCCACCTCCTCCTGCGGGGAGGCCAGCGGCGGTGGGGCAGGCAACGGGGTCTGCCGTCGGCCCCCTCTGCTCAAGCTCTCCCCGGGACCTCCTGAGACCTGAGGCCTTCGTCCCCTCCCGGCTCCTCCGGCTGACCCTGTTGCAAGAAGCAGAGAGAGCAAGTGTAAGTCACGGGCTTTCCTCCGTCTATACTGTGCAATTCAGGGGGATGAAGGGGGGGGGAGTGGGGGACCAACGGCAAGGGGGCAGGAACTGGTCAGATGACCCAGGCTGGCCAAATCTCAGAAGCTAAGCAGGGTGGGCCCTGGTGAGCACTCGGATGGGAGACCACCAAGGAAGTCCAGGGCTGGTATGCAGAGGCAGGCAAGGGCAAAACCACCTCTGTTCGCCTCTCGCCTTGAAAACTCTACTGGGTGACCGTAAGTCAGCTGAGACGAGATAGCCCTTCCGACCACCAATTAACTACAGTTTGGTGCAGTGGTTAAGTGCGCGGACTCTGATCTGGGGGAACCGGGTTTGATTCCCCACTCCGCAGCTTGCAGCCAGCTGGGTGGCCTTGGGTCAGTCACAAGTTCTCTCAGAGCTGTTCTCTCAAGAGCAGTCTCTGTCAGAGCTCTCTCAGTCCCACAGGGTGTCTGTTGTGGGGAGGGGAAGGAGGAGGAGTTTGGAAGCTGCTCTGAGACTCCGAGGGAAGGGTGGGGTATAAATCCAATCTCTTCTCTTCTTCTTCTTCTTCTCCCTAACACAAGTACAAGGTTAAATGGGACCTCCTTTTCCATTGACCTGACCTGGGATCAGATCTCGGAAGCTAAGCAGGGTCGGCCCTCGCCATTACTTGCTCGGGAGACCGCCAAGAGAGCCAGGGGTCGCTATACAGAGGCAGGCGATGGCAAACCACCTCTGAAGACCTTAGAGCTGCCATAAGAAGAGAAACTGGTATTATACCCCATTGGCCCTTCACTACCTGGAGGAGTCTCGGAGAGGCTTACAATCGCCTTCCTTTCCTCTCCCCACGACAGACGCCCTGCGAGGTGGGTGGGGGCTGAGAGAGCTCTTTCAAGAAGTGCTG
>NW_015171507.1:820891-822934 GCF_001447785.1 Gekko japonicus | reverse complement strand
AAGAGTGTGGAATCAAACCCGGTTCTCCCAGATTAGAGTCCTGCTGCTCTTAGCCACGTCACCGATCTGGCCTCTCTAACTTGGCTGCGCCTCGACTGCCCGACCACCAGAAGAAAAAGGAAAACAGGATTTCGTGGCGCCTGACAAACTAGCCCATTTCCTTCTGAATAAGGTTTTGTGGACTATGAACCCTTCCGTCCAATGCATTAAGTGCCTCCTTAGCTGTCAGGCAGTCTGCTATGACGAACAAACAAACTAGAGTCTTGTGCAATCCTCCCTCTAAGCTGTGGAGCCTTGTGAGCAAAAATTCTACTTAGTGAGCGACTGGCGTTAAAGTTGTGAGCAAGTGATTTGGCTGCTGCATAAATTAGTCTGCTCCGGGGCCATCCTTCCCGAGCCGAGACAAAAACGTGTGAGCCGGAGGCTAAAAAACCATGAGCTAGCTCACACTAACTCAGCTTAGAGGGAACACTGGGACTCTTGTGGCACCTTTAATGACTGACAGACCAGGGCAAGCGCATCAGTGGACTAAACCGTCCCCCTGAGCCACGGACGAGCAGCAAAGGGGCAGAGCATACAACCAGCGGGGAGCGATCTGCATTCAATCTGTACTTTGCTAAAGTTGCAAGCCAGGATCCGAACAACAATGTTAAAGCCATGAGATTTTTTTAAAAATAAAAACAATTCCCATTAGGTATTTCTCTCTCCCTCGAAAGAGGGTAAAGAAGGCCTCTGCGGTGGGTGGGCGTCCCTCTGCAAAGGGCCCTCCCGCACTGTATCGCAAACTTTTTTTTGTTAAGTTGTGCAATTTTCCAAAGAGGTCTGCCATGCCACATTGGGGGGAGGGGGGAGAGGCTGCCCTCTGACGAATGCCAATCCAGCGGCCTCGCTTTCCAGTGAACAACCCGACCCCTCAGCCTCTTTGCCCAAGAATCAGCCCTCCAAGTCACGGCCCCAGCAAGCAGAAATGTTAAACTCCTCTTTAGGCTCCAAGCAGACAGATGTGTATGGGGGGGGGGGAGACAGCACTCCACAAACGTCAGTCATTTTTCAATCCGAAAAGCCGTGCGCAACATCGATGCAGTTGAAAACTCACAAAACTCAGAGACACTCTACTTATCAATGGGAAAAAATCCAAAAGACTGCAGGAGCAGAGGAGGTTTGGAACATATTTCTGCAAAGGTCCAAGAAGGTGGGGGCAGGGGGTTTCTTATTAACCTTTCTGTATAGTTAACATCTGGGCAGACCAGAATAGGTCCCTCAGCGGGCCTCCTAAGAGAGGGAAGAACCCCCCTCTCTATTCCTTTGCTCCCCCCCCCCATTTAAAGGTCTGGGGAAGGTTGAGTTTTCTATGGCAACCAGTTGCCCGAATGTCATGCACAACTTTCCGGATTCAAAAATGAGTGATGTTTGTGGAACAAAGTTGGGGTCCAACGGCACCTTGAGACCAACAAAGTTTTATTCAAGGTGTGAGCTTTGGTGTGCATGCACAACTCCAGTCAGATGATGAAATGGAATTACATATCATAGTCAGTGTTCCCTCTAAGCTGAGTTAGTGTGAGCTAGCTCACAGTTTTTTAGCCTCCAGCTCACACATTTTTGTCTTAGCTCAGGAAGGATGGCTCTAGGCAAACTGATTTCTGCAGCAGCCAAATCGCTCGCTCACAACTTTAATGCCAGTAGCTCACAAAGTAGAATTTTTGCTCACAAGACTCCGTAGCTTAGAGGGAGCATTGATCATATATTGTGTATGTGTGTGTATATATGTGTGTAGATAGATAAATAGATAGATTTGTTATATTAGCATGCAAAATAGCGAGGACACGTTTTTTAAACAGAGTGCTATTCCTCGCCCCCCCAAATACACCTCGGGTTTAGAAACCAGGGGCGCCCCCCCCAACCTAGGCGAGAGGGCGCAGGGTCGCTCTCTGCAGAAGTCGCCCCCCCCACGCCAATCTCACCCGGAATCTTCGGTTCAGGCGCCCGCGGGTCTTCTCCAAGAGCACGCCCGCAACACACACCCCCCTTCCAGCGGAGCCAGCG
>NW_015171507.1:817474-820156 GCF_001447785.1 Gekko japonicus | reverse complement strand
GGGGGCCTGCTGCGGGCGCCTGTTGGGGACCGCGGGAGGGGAGCAAGCGCTGGGTTCTTGCTCCTGCCGCCGCGCCCTCCTCCTTCCCCCTCTCCATCCTCCCCCTCTCCCCAATCTTTCCCTCCTCTCCAGCTTAGCTTTCACGGCATGGCGATGTAGGATTTGGGGAGGGGGCGTTTCCACCGCCCGCCTCTCCCAGAACAAAGTTGGGTTACCGAATTGAAATCCCACTCAAGGTGGCCGCGATGCGAGGCATGGGTGGGAGCGACTGGAAGAGAAGGTCTCCTTCGCGTGCCCCCCCCCCGCAAACTAATTTATGCAGTAGCAATACAGCTTGCTCACTTTAATGCCAGTAGCTCACAAAGTTGAATTTTTGCTCACAAGACTGTACAGCCACCCTGGACTAGAGTTTGGTGTCGTGCACGGACTCTAATCTGGGAGAACCGGGTTTGATTCCCCACTCCTCCACATGCAGCTGCTGGTGTGACCTTGGGTCAGTCACAAGTTCTCTCAGAGCTGTTCTGTCAAGAGCAGTTCTCGAAAGAGCTCTCTCGGCCCCACCTACCTCCCAGGGTGTCTGTTGTGGGGAGGGGAAGGGAAAGGAGATAGTGAGCCGCTCTGAGACTCCAAGCAAAGGGCAGGGTATAAATCCAATCTCCTCTTAAGAACATAAGAACATAAGAGATGCCAATGTTGGATCAGGCCAAAGGCCCATCCAGTCCAACACTCTGTATCCCACAGTGGCCAGAAATACCAGTGCCATCAGGAGGTCCACCAGTGGGGCCAGGACATTAGAAGCCCTCCCACTGTTGACCCCCCCAAGCACCAAGATGACAGAGCATCACTTGCCCCAGAGTCCCTATCTATACCTTGTGGCTAATAGCCACTGATGGACCTCTGCTCCATATGCTTATCTAATTCCCTTTTGAAGCCGTTCATGCTTGTAGCCGCCACCACTTCCTGTGGCAGTGAATTCCAAGTGTTAATCACTCTTTGGGTGAAGAAGTACTTCCTTTTATCCGTTCTAACCCGACCGCTCAGCAATTTCATGGAGTGCCCACGGACCAACCCGGCTTAGTTTTTGACATCTGGAGAGATTGGGCTAGCCTGGGCCGTCCACGTCACGGCTCCACCCACACTAGCACCTATTAACCAAACTGAAGCGGGTCATAAATAACCAAAAACCAAATAACCAAAACATGCTAGTCTTCGGCTGTCTGTCGGTTTCAAAAGTTTCAACTCTGTATGAACTGAGTTTATGATTATGTTGCATTTTAACTGCTGTGACCCGCCCTGAGCCCGCTTGCAGGGAGGGCGGGATAGAAATCCGATAATTAATGAACAAATAAACACATGCAAGTGCAATGTTAAGCCTCCCAGAAACTTTAAGATGCCTATCGTTGACGTTCTCACTCCACCCTGACTTCAAGTACCTCAGGGCGGCAAGCATGGTTTCTCTCAGTTTTGTCCTCAGAACACCCCTGCGAGGTGGGTTGGGCTGGGGGAGAGTGACTGGCCCATGGTCACCCAGTGAGCTTCAAGGTGATTTGCACCTGGGTGTCTCGGATGATCAGATCCTAACTTAACGCTAGCTGCTACACCACATTGGCACGATACACATTTAATAGAATATAGACCAGGGGTGGCCAAACTGTGACTCGGGAGCCGTATGCATATTGTACGGCTCCTGGCAGGGCGGGTGGGGAAGCTAAATATCATTAGCAAACAAATTATCATTGGGCAAATAAATATCATTATCAATATCTGCTTTTACCGTTTTTGTTATTATTTTTGGCAGTCTCATTTAATGTTAATAAAAAGGAATTTTGCATATTTCCCCAGTAAGAACGTGTCATATCTGTTCATGCCTTGGGGCTCTCAAACATCTTATTCCATGTGGCTCTTACATTAAGCAAGTTTGACCACCCCTGGTATAGACCAACCAAGGGCTGCATTATAGGAGAAGAAGGCATGGAAGATAAGGTGTCAGGTTTCTTCCGGATCAGTTCTTTAATCTGCTGCCAGCATACACTGAACTACACCATGGATCCACCTGCTCTAGAACTGTCTACTCTGATGGCCTCAGTTATCCAAGTTCTTGTTATCTCATCCAGAGAAACGGACGGGCAGACGTTTCAGGACATACTAAAGACAACTTATAAGTAATTTACGGAATTTTCAGCTGCGCAAGACAGGGACGGAAGGTGAGATAGCTTTAAAAGATACAAATGCATGAAACTTTATCTTTATCTGTTAGCCAAGATGATTAAGGAACCTCCATGTTTGTCTGTCTGTCTGTTTGTTTGTTTCGAATATTTTTATGCCTTCTCTTCAGTGGCCTGCTTAAGCCAATTTACAAATTAAAAACCACAGTATAAAACACAAGCCATTAAAAAGCACAAACCATTGAGACATCAGTGGCATAAAAACTATCGCTAGAAAAGAAGAAGAAGAAGAGATTGGATTTATGCCCCACCCTTCACTACCCAAGGGAGTCTCAGAGCGGCTTACAAACTCCTTTCCTTTCCCCTCCCCACAACAGACACCCTGTGAGCAGGGGTCATTTCGTAGAAAAAGAGCTAGGGGAACTTATTAGCATAACTCATTAGCATATGCCACACCCCCTGACATCAAGGGCCCGGTGGTGGACCTGCAAGGCCAGCGGGAGTGTGAGGAAGCCCC
>NW_015171507.1:816424-817385 GCF_001447785.1 Gekko japonicus | reverse complement strand
ACCCTGTGAGGTAGGTGGGGCTGAGAGAGCTCTGACAGAAACTGCTCTTTTTCAAGAACAGCTGTGCCAGAACTATGGCTTGCCCAAGGTCATCCAGCAGCTGTGAGTGGAGGAGTGGGGAAATCAAACCCAGTTCTCCCAGATTAGAGTCCGTGTACTGAACCACTACACCAAACTGGCAGACCATTTAAACCCTTAACTGAAATTGGTTCAGAGACTGATTGCAAAGGGGTAGCCATGTTAGCCTGTCGTAGCAAAGTAAAACTAAAGTCCAGCAGCACCTTAAAGACTAACTATTTGCTTCAACATGAGCTTTCATGAGTCGTAACTCACCTCCTTAGATACATTAAAGGGAGATCATACTGGGAGATTCTTCTTACAAGGCAGTTTAAAAGGAGGGGGCAGAGCTGGGGTGGAGAGGTCTGGTGTGAATGCTGTCGTGAATCTTTCCAGTTTAAATTCTCTGTGTAAGGGGGGAAAGGAGGCGCTGAGATAGAAAGGTTAGGTGTGAATTCCATCGTAAATCAACAGAATTAGCAGTTATATGTAAAGGATGATGAGAGAGCTCAGAGGTTTGAATATACAAGCAATAGGATTGATAGGGTATCAGTGATGAAACAGAAGCAGTGAGGTAAATAACTACCAGTAAGGGAGAAGTAGTCTAAGAGTGTGGTCACATGGCAAGCTTATCCCAATCTGTTCCTGCTATAGATTTGATTGGGAATATTTTTTTTCCAGGTTGGGATGATCCCACATCCCTCCCCGAACTGCTTGCATTGTGCTACGAGGCTCCGGGTGCCGTCCAGATAGCCGCGCTACCGAAGCAGCTTGTTTAAAAAAAAAAAAAAAAATTGGCTTTGTGGCATGCGCATATACATATGGCCAAATCACTGTTCCCACTTGGACTTGCCGTACTCACTTGTTTTTGCAGCCCCCCCCCCCCCCCAACAACAAAAAAAAT
>NW_015171507.1:814525-816035 GCF_001447785.1 Gekko japonicus | reverse complement strand
GCGATCATTGCGAGAGATGGCTGTCCAGATCGGTGAAATTGCGGATTCAAAGCACAACTATCCGGAAAGTACTTGATTTTCCAGGTGTAGGAAAACTCGCTGGGGAACCGGGAGGATCGCGCGAGTCAGCCCATTTTTGTGCGGGAGATGGATGCGGCCGTCTGATCAGCAATTTTAAATGCAAGAGGGAACAGTGGTGAAACCCAATCAAAATGGCCGTGTGACTGACCACAGTCTAGGTTTAAGTGGAAATTAGCTGGTATTGGTACAAGGTCTGATCAGACATGCTCGAAACAGTTCCGTAGAGCCAGTCTTTGACTGAAAAGGCAATTGTGGGGTGGCAGAGGGGAAACAGCAAGGAAGAGAGAGCGTTTTTCTTGCAGGCTTCCTTGGGCACTGTTAAGTCGGCTACTTAACAAACGAGTCAGAGAGTGCTTCAGCAAAAGATCAGCTTTACTCAGCAACTCGTAACTCAACTCCAAACAGATCAACATGAATAGCCAGAACAGCTTTTACATTGCAGCCGTCCTGCTTTTGAACTCTCCCGGTGGATGTTACCACGTCTTGCAGCCGTCCTGCTTTTGAACTCTCCCGGTGAATGTAGCCACGCCTACTGTACATTTACCAACCAATAAGGTTGCATACATAAGGACCAATCACGGACATTCCCGCTCAGGGAGCTTGTTGATAGTGATTGGCTAGGTGCTTCCTGGGCTAGCAATGTGATTGGATGTATTTGGATCCTAGCCCAGGACGAAGCTTAACATAGCATTTCGTAAAACATTATGCATTCAATGGCAGCTTATTGAATACATTACAGGCACAATCTATTTGGTAGGGTTACCAACCTCCAAGTGGGTCCTGGAAATTTCCCGGAATTACAACTGATCTCCAGATGACAGAGATCAGTTCCCCTGGAGGAAACGGCTGCTTTGGAGGGTGGCCTCTATGGCAGTGTACCCTGCAGTGGTCCGTCTCCTCCACAAACCCCGCCCTCCGTAAGCTGCACCCCCAAAATCGCCTGGTATTTCCCAGCCTGGAGTTGGCAACCCCACTGTCCGTCAGCCTTTCTGCAAAACAAGATGCTGGACGCAAATGGTCTGACCCAGCCAGAAGTTATGGTGGTCTCTGCACAATTAACGTCTCAGCCCTGCAAGTAAGTCACCAGGTTCCCTTGGCTGTTGGCAGGTGTGGGGGTAGAGTTGGCAGCTCCAGGTCGGGAAGTTCTTGGAGGTTTGGGGGTGCGGCCCAGGGAGTACAGGAGCCTCAGGAGGTATAGGGTTGACCAGGGGTCATTTCCTGCAGGAACGCACAGGAGCGGAGCTCCGGCAGTAAAGAGCCCAGGGGGCGGGCACATGCAACAAGCCCCACCCCCTGCTCCCAGCAGCCCTCCGTCAGAGCAAGAAGCAGCCAGGTAAGCTGCAGAGCCCCCCCCGCCCCCCCGGTCCAAAACAATCCAGTGGCACCTTTAAGACCAAGTTTTATTCAGGTACCAGCTCTCCCTCCTCTG
>NW_015171507.1:812994-814247 GCF_001447785.1 Gekko japonicus | reverse complement strand
GGGAGGACAGGGACCTCAGTGGGGTACAAGGCCATAGAGTCCGCCCTCCAAAGCATCCGTTTCCTCCAGAGGTTCTGCTCTCTGTAGTCTGGGGATGAGCTGGAATTCCAGGGGATCCCCAGGTCCCACCTGGAGGCTGGCATCCCTACCTGCTGCGACTGAGATCCCTGGTTTGAACTGGAGACGCCAGGGATATGAACCCCAGCTCTTCCATTTGCAAAGCACATCCCCCGGCATGAAGGTCTGGACCCGAGGGGAAACGCAGCAGCCATTTCATATGTTGTTAAAAGAGGCTGAGTTGCCACTGGAAGTGTGGCTGATGACATTTATTGAAGTTCGGGTCAGTGCCAAAGCCGTGGTGCCCGGGTTTCCCACCCTGGGCTGGAACGAAATGCCTCGCGCAAGTGAACGAGGGTGATTTGTATGCGGGGAGCCGCGCCGAAAAGCTTGGCAGATTTATAAATGTCAAAAGAGCCAGCAGGCAGCCCACACAATAACCTCCGTGAATGATTGCTTCTGACCCTCTTGGTCATGATTTTAAGGCTGCTACTGTAAAGAGATTTTCTTCTTCTTCGTTTGGATTGTGTACAGGAATCCAGCATTTCGACAAAGGACAAAGGCCACGCTGGGTTGCAGTCGCTGTCAAGCGAGGCTCAGTCTTGCCTTTCAAATGTTCCCCATTGAAAATGAGACCTGTGGCCTACGGAGGGCAGGACTCTCCTTAAGTTGTGGGCAAAGGGCCAGTTCGTGAGCAACAGCCAAATTAGGACCAAATAAAAGAAGGAGGAGGAAGAGGAGGAGTGAAAATGAGACCTGTGGCCTACGGAGGGCAGGACTCTCCTTAAGTTGTGGGCAAAGGGCCAGTTCGTGAGCAACAGCCAAATTAGGACCAAATAAAAGAAGGAGGAGGAAGAGGAGGAGGAGATTGGATTTATACCCTGCCCTTCACTACCCGAAGGTGTCTCAGAGCGGCTTACAGACTCCTTTCCCTTCCCCTCCCCACAACAGACACCCGGTAAGGTAGGTGGGGCAGAGAGAGCTCTCTAAGGAGTGCTCATGAGAGGACAGCTCTGAGAGAACTTGTGACTGACTCAAGGTCACCCAGCTGGCTGCACGTGGAGGAGTGGGGAATCAAACCCGGTTCTCCCAGATTAGAGTCCGCACACTTAACCACGACACCAAACTGGCTCTCAAAGTTTGAGTCCAGTGGGCACCTTTAAGACCAACAAAGTTATAGCATGAATTAAACTTTT
>NW_015171507.1:796922-812046 GCF_001447785.1 Gekko japonicus | reverse complement strand
CTCCTCCTCCTCCTCCTCCTCCTCCTCTTCTTCTTCTTTTTCCTCCTTCAGAGCAGAGGAAAGCACCCTAACTAATTGCCACCACTCAGGACCTCCTGAGAACATTATTTTGACACCGTCTCCTCCTCCTCCTCCTCCTCCTCCTCTTCTTCTTCTTTTTCCTCCTTCAGAGCAGAGGAAAGCACCCTAACTAATTGCCACCACTCAGGACCTCCTGAGAACATTATTTTGAAACCGAAGAAAACGAATCAATGGCTCTCTCTTTAAAATGGCTCTTTAAAAAGTTAGTTTCAGAAAAAGAAATTCCACTTCCGATAACAATGTATGGATCCTCTTATTCTTATATGCCCAGATTCACAGCAACTGCAATTTGGGTCATAGGTTAATTAAAGTCGCGATCACACGCACAATTAGCCACACCATAGGCGTGAATGCTGGGTGGATTTAAAGGCCGTGATCAGACACGAACATCTGGGAAGCACCCTGCACCCGTCGGCAAGCGGAGTAAAAAGACACCAGGGAAAGTCCAGTAGCAAACAGGCCACGGATGGACTTTCCCCTGTCTGATCGCTCCTGCACGCTCTCATGGCATCGGGATGGTCTGATCGGGCCATCCCGACTACGTGCCGTTGTTTCCCCCCCTCCTTCTCAGTATGCGCATCATCGCACACTCCATAGGGAGCCCTCAGTACCGAGATGCGATTTCTCGATTCCTCGTTTAAGCGCATCAGAAACAAACGGCAAAAGCATACGAATACCCTATATCCCATTATGCTTGTAGGGGCGACGCCATTCTTAACAGTGCCTTTGTTAATGCATCTATAGCTCTTCAATAAAGTATAACCTTTCCATGAAGCGTGTACTCAGTTGTTGGCTGTGGAACCTGACACCGCCACCCATGACTTCCTAACCTGCTCTGCCGCTTCCTAATCTTCTCAGGCCTGCCTGACATTCTGGACGTGATGCAGACAAGAGGCCTTCCCATCAGGACCTGAAATGTATTTTCTCCCCCTCCCCTTTTAACATCTGGTCTCATGAAGAATTCTGGCCAGACTCAAAAGCTGCACACTGTTTAGTAATGCAGGTGCGTAGCCATGTTGGCCTGAAGCAACAGTTCAACGTTTGAATCCAGTGGCCCCTTTAAGACCAACAAAGTTTAATTCTGGGTATAAGCTTTTGTGTGCACTTCTTCAGAAGTGTGCCTGGACATGAAAGCTTCTACCCAGAATTACACTTTGTTGGTCTTAAAGGTGCCACTGGATTCAAACTTTGATTCCCCACTCCTCTGCATGCAGCCAGCTGGGTGACCATGGGTCAGTCACAGTTCTCTCAGAGAGCTATTCTCTCAAGAGCAGTTCTCTGAGAGCTCTCTCAGCCCCACCTACCTCACAGGGTGTTTGTTGTGGGGAGAAGAAGGGAAAGGAGATTGTAAGCCACTCTGAGTGAAGAACAGGGTATAAATCCAACGCTACTGCTACTTCTTCCTCTTTCTCTTCTTTGTTCTACTGTTTAGTAATGTCATGGTTGGTCCCCATAAATAGTCCTAATGAAAGCCCCTCTCAGGTGTTACCTTTCTGGGGCTCTTATCTCACATACCTGGACAGCACACTACACCTGATCCTGCAATTGCTGTTTTGTGTGAAACGGGACAGCTTGCACGTTTTCCAGTCACAGATGGCTTCCCTGCAGGATTTTGAAGGCAAGAGATGGACAGCGGCGGTTTACTGTTGCCTGCCTTTGTATAGCAACCCTGGACTTCCTTGGTGGTCTCACATGCAAATATGAATCATGGCCAACTCTGCTTAGCTTTTGAGATCTGATGATTTCGGGTTAGCCGTGGCCATCCATGTCAGAGCATTTTTGGAGGGCTTTTAAAAAAACGAATGGCTGGCAGAGAGCCAGTTTGGTGTATAGTGGGTAAGTGAGGGGATGCTAGTCTGGGAGAACCGGGTTTGATTCCCCACTCTTCCACTTGCAGCTGCTGGATGACCTTGGGCAAGCCATAGTTCTGATAAGAGCTGTTCTTGAAAAAGAGCAGTTCTCGAAAGAGCTCTCTCAGCCCCACCAGGCTCACAGGGTGTCTGTTGTGGGGAGGGGGAGGGAAAGGAGTCTGTAAGCCGCTCTGAGACACCTTCGGGTAGTGAAGGGCAGGGTATAAATCCAATCTCTTCTTCTTCTCTTCTTCTTCAAACTCAGCCCAGAGAGAGCCAGTATGGTGTAGTGGTTAAGAGCGCGGACTCTAATCTGGGAGAACCGGGTTTGATTCCCCACTCCTCCACATGCAGCTGCTGGTGTGACCTTGGGTCAGTGACAAGTTCTCTCAGAGCTGTTCTCTCACGAGCAGTTCTCGAAAGAGCTCTCTTAGCCCCACCCACCGCACAGGGTGTCCGTTGTGGGGAGGGGAAGGGAAAGTAAGATGCTCTGAGACTCCTTCAAGTACTGAAGGGTGGGGTATAAATCCAATCTCTTCTTCTTCTTCTTCTCAATCAGAGCCAGCCAGATTGAGAGACGGGGAGCTGGGGATATTACATTTCCAAGAACCAGGGGAAAAACCAGCTCACAGAGCTGGAGGAACAAAAAAGTCATTTACGTCCAACCCTTTACATCAAACTAGGGCTGTTCCCCCTACAGATCAACTTTTGCAATTTGAGTCATTGGTTAATTAAGACTTTTTATGGCTCTATACAGTTTCTTATTCCTCCCTATGGCGAAGGTGAACAGAGGTGGGGGAAGAGATACAAATATATGCACATTTTTAAAGCATTGCATAATTCATCTGTATCACTAGAGTTGTGCTTTCTTGGCATAGTCGTTTCCTTTGCACACACCAGGAAAGGGTCCAAGGCACGGCTGTGCCCTTGACTACATCAGATATAAACATCTCTGAATGACCCATTATGGCTAACTAGTACTAACAAACTGGGCGGTGATTTGATCGATAACTTCTTAATCACCCCAACCAGCTGGAACGTGCAGTAGCTGCAATTATGGCTGTGTGAAAAGTTTGACAAATGGCCGTGCAGAGAATTTTCCGGCTTTCACCAAGCGACACGGTCTACAAGCATGGCCTCCCGCTGCCAGCAAAGCAAGAATTTCAGAATAAATCTGAAGTTTCTCTCCACAGATTTTTGGCAGGCTGGAGCACTCGGGGGTGGGATTGCTGTGGAGGGATGGAGAGAGGAAGAGACAGAGAAGAAATTTGAAAAATATCACCTCAGAGAGCTTTGGAAACCTCCGTGGCTGCCAGTTCTAACAATTTCATTCCGGCAGCCAGTAGTACAACTGAACAATCCAGGATCAACAAATGGCGTGTTTTCGTATTCTCAGTTGGGCCCGTATCGTCACTGCCACAACTTAACACTAGTGTTCCCTCTAAGCTGAGTGAGTGTGAGCCAGCTCACAGTTTTTTAGCCTCTGGCTCACACATTTTTGTCTTAGCTCAGGAAGGATGGCTCCAGAGCAGACAAATTTATGCAGTAGTCAAATGGCTCGCTCACAACTTTAATGCCAGTAGCTCACAAAGTAGAAATCTTGCTCACAAGACTCCACAGCTTAGAGGGAACATTGCGTAACACCCGTTGAAAATGGCTGCCTCGAGATGGCTACCACAGGGAAAGGGTGATGAATGACAAAGAGCAAACCACAGTGCTTGTTACAGAATGGGGCGATTATTTCATTCTTTTTCACCAAGGTGGGTTCCTTCCACTGATGGGGTTGGGGAAAATTTAACAAAAATATACCTTATGCAGGTGGGCATTTAGGAAAGGAATTGAGGGGATATTGTGTGGGGGTTAGTTTTAAACCACTTTGTTTCTTTAAACTGAATCAGACCTGAAAATGATGGAACTTAATACAGAATTGTATTGTATAGTGTATAACTTTATTTTTAACAGTATAACTTTATTTGTAACTTAATGAGTATACCACAGAAGCGCCAACTGGCAAATGCTTGTGACGCCACAAAGATACCCCAGTAGAGTGGTTTTTTAAAACTCTTAACAGTATAACTTTATTTGTAACTTAATGACTATAACTGTATTTTTAACTGTGATTGTTTAAACGTCTTAGTGTTTTTAACGTTTGCTGCCTCGTGGGCCCTGATTGGTTGGAAAGATGGCATAAAAATGTTTTAAAGAGATGTATCTATCCCGCCATCATCCCGCAATAAAATAGGTCTAAAAACAATACATAAAGTGCTAGCGCAATATAACGATGGCTGGCATCTGACAGTCAGCTGGCATTATGGTCTGGGTCGTATCGGCGGAGCACAGGCTATTCACGTTGGTGTAATATTGATATTAATATGGATGTTCATATTGGGGCCAGGGCTTCAGATTGATGTATGTAGCTCCCTAACCGAAGGCCTGCTGGAAGAGTTCCATTTTACAGGCCCTGCGGAACTGTAAAAGGTCCCGTAGGACCCTGATGTGTTCTGGGAGCTCATTCCACCAGTAAGGAGCCACCACTGAAAAGGCCCTGGCTGTTGTCACTGCTACCCTGGCTTCTCTGGGGCCTGGAAGAGCCAAGCGGTTTTGGGACCCCAATCGTATAATTTCTGAATAGCGGTATGCACAAATGACAGAGAGATGCAGCATAATCTTTCTTACTTTCCCCTTCAGAATCAAGCCTGGAAAGGGGCAGTAGGGAGAAAGTTCTGGAAACTTAAAAACAGAAGCGCCAACTGGCGAATGCTTGTGACGCCACAAAGGTACCCCAGTAGAGTGGTTTTTAAAAACTCTTTAATATTTGCATATTGGTTTATGTTCTTAAGAGAAAATGTGAATGTTTAAAGACATATACATTCACAAAGCATTTGAAATGCTTTTGTATTGTTCTTCAAATGGCAAAGCCCAGAGACAGCTGGGCACAAGGCAGGTGAAGAGCCGGCTGAGACTTTTTTTAAAAAAAATTGTCCATCGTCACCACGGAGAGCAACATTTATGAAGAAATGCAGAGGGACCTGGGTGTACACCAAAAATACGGATTCACTGTCCACAGTATATCCAGAGCTCCTGAAATATGAGTGATCTATGCCAAGTCTGGATGGGCGGTGGCAACTTTACCTTCAGCCTCACGTCTGTTACAATTTGCAAACTCATACATCCTGGTATGAAAATTATTGAGCTTTGTGTGTGTGTGTGTGATTTTAAACAAATGTGTTTTAAGCAAATGTGAACAGATAAAAGGAAGTCCTTCTTCACCCAAAAAGTGATTAACACATGGAATTCACTGCCACAGGAGGTGGCGGCGGCTACAAGCATGGACGGCTTCAAGAGGCAATTAGATAAGCATATGGAGCAGAGGTCCATCAGTGGCTATTAGCCACAATGTATAGATAGGGGCTCTGGGGCAAGGGATGCTTGGGGGGGCAACAGTGGGAAGGGCTCCTAGTGTCCTGGCCCCGCTGCCGGACCTCCTGAGGGCACCTGGTGTTTTTGGCTACTGTGTGACAGAGTGTTGGACTGGATGGGCCAATGGCAGCATGATCCAACATTGACGTCTCTTCTGTTCTTAAGATTCAGAACCGGTGAGATAAGAGGACAGGTGAGGTACAAAGAGGGATGAATCACATCCCAATAGCTGTCCCGACATGCAGAGTTGCCCAGGCAAGGTGAAGTGAGGATGAATAAGACGGAACAGAATGGGTGTATTTTATCCCTCCATCCATCCAGGCAGTGCCGGATTTACGCATAAGCTAAATAAGCTACAGCTTAGGGCCTCGCAATCTGCTGGGGCCTCAAATAAAAACACAATATAAAAAATGATTTCAAATATTAAAAAGGCGTATATATTTTAAATTTTTCTGAGACCAGCTGATGTAATTTAAAACAGTACGGGGCCTCTGGGTTTTGTACAGTTTAGGGCCTCAACGAGTCTAAATCCGGCCCTGCATCCACCCATTTGTTTTCATGTGCAGTCCACCTTTCTCACTGGCACTTAGGGCGGATTGCAAGCACGGGCAAACCATCCCAGTCGGTCTGCAAAGTGCAAACCGATGGCAAAACACGATCAAAAGTTGACTCTAAGAGCAACGATTCCTGGATTTAAAAATGTACTGCAGCAGGGCTGGCGCCGAAGGACTGGAAGGGCTCCTCTCCGGGCTCCAAGCGCCACGAAGCCCTGCAACGGCTGGGTCGCGTTTTTACGCCCTTCCGCTTTCCCCCTCCCCGCTTGGGAAGCGGAGGCGCCGCCCGGCTTTGCCCTCCTCCGGGCGGACGGCGCTTGCCACCCGCCCGCCCACTCCCGTCGCCGTCGCAACGGCAGCCGCCAACTGCGAGAGCGGCGGGATGTTGCCGGGACGCCGCCGCTTGACCTGGGGGGACCTCAAACCTGCCCAGACGCGAGATGCATTCGGGTCGTGCCAGGAGAGGAGAATCTTCCCCTTTTTCCACGCACCTGACCGGTTAGGGAACGAGTATGCGCCCATGACCGGGGATCCCAGCCTGGGGCCCGGAGCTTACGACCATGCGGAGAGGAGCGGCCTCGTCTACCGCCTCGCTCACCGCCCGGAAAGTAATAAAGGCTACATTTTGGGAGCGAGAACGACCCCGCGCTTTGCAGCCTCTAGCAAGTATGTGACACCTGGCCCGACGGCCTACCAGGCTGTGCTGGCCAAAGAGGAAAGGGCTCGGCCGAAAGGGGCTGCGTTTTCCAGCAAGTCGCCACGGTTTTCGCAGAAGGTTCCCGAAGCAGAGCTACTGCCAGGCCCTGGGACTTACGACCCTTACAAGATGCCTCACAGGCATGTCACCTGGCCAGGGAAGTTTGGGGCCCCGGACTGGTCTTTGGTACCAGCACCGGCGAAAAGGACTCTAAAGACTGAGCTGGTTGTAGACAGAGCGTTCAGGAAGCAGCGGAACCTGTTGGCCTACCTGAGCCTGTATTACCGCACATAATTCTGCTGTTCGGAGTGTGTTTTTTCCTCCTATGTACTTAGACTACTACTTTGCCTTGTTGTTATTACATAGAGTTTAAAGCATCGTTACACTAATGTGATAGTCCTGGGTGATTTGATTGTTGTTGTCATGGTTTAGCTTTGGGTTTATTTCTTTTAATGCTGCTTACCTTCCTAAGTTTAGATTGCCTGGTTCAGAATTCTCAAGAAATCTCATAATAAATGTTTGTAACCATTTGTTGTTGTTGTTGTTGTTTAGATTTATATCCCGCCCTCCCAGCGGACGGGCTCAGGGCGGCTCACAGTTAACGGCACCATGTGCCAAGATAAAATAATTAAAACAAGATAAAACAGTCCGACATTACATACGCTTCAATGCAGTTAATACTATAAAGTGCTGGTAGTGATAGCCATTCTTCGTTCAGTTTGAGGTGGCGTGTAAAGGTAAAGGTTCCCTCGCTCGAAAGCCAGTCGAGTCCGACTCTAGGGTTGCGGTGCTCATCTCTGTTTCCAAGCCGAAGAGCCAGCGCTGTCCGAAGACGTTTCCGTGGTCATATGGCCAGCATGACTAAACACCAAGGCGCATGGAACGCTGTTACCTTCCCACTGAAGCGGTACCTATTTATCTACTTGCAATTTCTTGCTTTCGAACTGCTAAGTTGGCAGGAGCTGGAACTAGAGACGGGAGCTCACTCCGTCATGCGGCACACTCGGGTCTCGAACTGCTGAACTACTGCCCTTCCACAGCCTGCAGTTCAGCGTCTTAACCACTTGAGCCACCGCAGCTCCGTGAGGTGGCGTGTAAACAGATGTAATACTAGGGCCCCGCTTTAGCGATACTTCGGCCTCCCATGGTGCTGCTGCCTCGATCTCCTTTAAAGACAGTTTCACCTGTAGGGTCTTGGCTAATTAATAGGATTTCTTTTATATATTGCAACCCCTGGAGACAATACATCTTTTGTTTGTTTTCCACCTGTGCCATAAACTCAAAAATTTGAAAACTTCCCCTTAGGCTCATCCATGCAACATGTTTCTTATTCTGCTACATGGGAGGAAGCACACAGGTAACATGGAACATGTTCATAATGCCATCATGTGCCCATTCCAAAGCAGTCCAGTCTACTAGCTGCTGCTTCCATCTCCTCTGTGGCAGTTGATATTTCTGTACACCCCACTCTGTAAACATCTCTTGCAATTTCCTTTGAGCACCTTTGATATCATTAGTCATGTATGGCTGCGAGAGTTGGACTATAAGGAAGGCCGAGCGCCGAAGAATAGATTCTTTTGAACTATGGTGCTGGAGAAGACTCTTGAGGGTCCCTTGGACTGCAAGGAGATCAAATCAGTCAATCCTAAAAGAAATCAACCCTGACTGTTCCCTGGAAGGCCAGATAATGAAACTGAAGCTCAAATACTTTGGCCACCCAATGAGAAGGGAGCACTCCCTGGAGAAGACCCTGATGCTGGGAAAGATTGAAGGTCAAAGAAGACGGGGACGGCAAAGGATGAGATGGTTAGACAGTGTCATAGATGCAACGAACATGAAGTTGAGCCAACTTCAGAGGACGGCGGAAGACAGGGAGGCCTGGCGTGATCTGGTCCATGGGGTCACGAAGAGTCGGACTCGACTGTGCAACTGAACAACAACAACAACCTTTAATATCTCCAAATAGTTGGCTTCCACTTCATAATTTCATATGGAAGATCTGGAGCCACATGTGTTCCCTAAACATGACTTCCCTTATATTTCTTGTAAGCGTGTGAACTCTGATTGATTACTCCCACAACAAAGTAGAAGTATTTTTTTTTCAATTGGCAAAATAAACCTGCAAACCTACATAAGTGCCAGGCCTTGCAGTGTAAATCCTGCATCTCCATATTTTTTCCTATCCATCCGATCCCCTGCTTATTATTGTAATTAGTCATCTTTGGCACTAATAGCCATGTGTATTTTTTTTGTCTCTTGAGATAACTTCAATGAATTAATGAAATTCAAACCAACAGCGATCCACTCAAGATGTAATAGACAGGCGCCCATGTGCATGTACCAAACAATACCTGAATACCTTTTGGTCAGAGCAAACAGTGAAAGTACAAAATTAAAACCACTCCTTCTGAACTCCATTGCAGTTGTCCTGAATATATAGTCCTTTTCAGGGCCATGGTTGTTGCAACGGGGGTCAAACGACACATGACGGCATCCTCGTGTCCACCACGGGGACGCCACCGTCACCATTTTAAAGCCTAAAATGGGTGATTTAAAGATGCTCTGCGGGCCCGATCCTGATTGAGCCCATAGCATGGCGGGGCAAGGCACTCCCCCCTCCCTGCACCTTTTCAAGAGCTAAAACAGCTGCGGGGGAGGGGCGCAGTCATTTCGGAGCTTGAAAAAGTGCAGGAGGAAACAAGAGCTCATCCCGCCGCGAGCTTCATCCCGCCACGATCCCACAGTCCTCACCATGAACGTATTTGGTGGTCCTGTTGGGGTATTCTTTAATATTTTTAAAGTAAATCAGCAGAGTAAATCAGCAGAGTATATCAGCAGAGTATTAAAGAGGCAGAGTCCATGTTGTGTTTAAATATAAAAGTTTACTACAACCTAGCATGGGGAAAAGGTATACGGGATGTAAAATAACAAAGAGCTAATATTCCTACATCCTTACAGCTAGACAGAACATGGCAGAAAAAAGGGGAGAAGACTAGCTTCTTCTTGCTCTGGACAAAGAGCCATAAAATGCTAATACTTGGCACTCTGGTCTCCAATCAGAACAACAAACTAGATCTGAAGTTACCGGGCTTTCTAACTCTCTAAACCCATTGGTTACAAACAAACATGTGATTTAGTAAACAGTATTAACCCAGTAAACACTGAAGAAGAAGTGTTTTAACTTGTAACACCCAACAGGTCCAAGGTCCTTGCTCCCATTTTCCCCAGTGAAAAAGCATGGCTGTATTCAATCCTGTGTCTTGGTTTTTATTCTTGATGGATTTTTTAAATATTGCTGATTCTGTTTGGGGCAAGGGGGAGGCATATTGTTTAGAGTCCGGCTCAAGGGAAAGGCAGTGTATGGATGGTCTTAATAAATACATAGATGCAGCTCCAGAGCTGCCGGCTTCTTTTATACTGAACAGAACCATATACAGGATAATTAGGGGATGGGAGGGGGTTCTGATGGTGAAAGGAAAAACCAACTCTTCTTCTTCTACATCTTGCTGCATTTATAGAAGAATACATTATGGTACTGCCTGGAACAGGATTGTTCTGGGGTTCCCTTAAGATATTTATCTTGAGAGCCAGTTTGGTGTAGTGGTTAAGAGTGGTGGACTCTAATCGAAGAACTGGGTTTGATTCCCTGCTCCTCTACATGAAGCCAGCTGGGTGACCTTGGGCCAGTCCCAGCTCTTTCAGAGCTCTCTCAGCCCCTAAAGACAAGCCTAGCTCATAGCTAAGAGCTAGAACTTGCAGCTGCCAGACAATCTCAGGATCCCCTGGCTACTCTACACACAATACCATACGATAATTAATCTTTAATTAATTAACCTTTAAGACACAAATCAAAGATCATGGAAATATGATACCCGAAGAGGGCAAGTATAACTATAAAGCTAAAATTAGACCTGTTCTATGCCCAGTAGAAATGCTTTTGTATTTAGAATTTACAGTTTAGAAGAACTGTAAATCCAGAATAGTTCCAAGTTCAGTTTAACTCATTTTAGAGAGATCCTAATAAATGACATAGCATGTACTGAATTATGGCCAGTACCCCGGGGCAAGTTAAAATATGGGAAAGTATCGTATATAACAATAAAATATGCGAAAGTATCGTATATAACAAGATTTGGGGAAGCTGAAATAGTATATTATGATGGATGCCTACGATGGGTAAACCTAGACCATCTGTCATTAATAAGTAACACTGCAACTATTATAACTGAATATTATGATCTGTGCAAACTATAAAATCATGATGGAGGGGCTGTGTGACTCAATAGTAGAGCCTCTGGTTGGCATGCAGAAGGTCTCAGGTTCAATCCCTGGCATCTCCAGTTAAAAAGGCAGTCAGCGATGTGACAGATTTCTATGTGAAGAGCTGCTGCTGTCTGAGTAGACAATCCTAACCTTGATGGCTCAGTGGTAGAGCATCGGCTTGGCATGCAGAAGGTCCCAGGTTCAAGCAATGATAGCCGCCCTGAGCCATTTGCGGGGAGGGCGGGGTATAGATACAAAAATAAATAAAATAAAGAAATCTTCAGTTAAAAGGATCAGGTAATCTTGTTGTTCAGTCGCACCTGGCTGGATGACCTTGGGCAAGCCATAGTTCTGATAAGAGCTGTTCTTGAAAAAATAACAGTTTCTGTCAAGAGCTCTCTCAGCCCCACCTACCTCACAGGGTGCCTGTTGTGGGGAGGGGAAGGGAAAGGAGTTTGTAAGCCGCTCTGAGACACCTTTGGGTAGTGAAGGGCGGGGTATAAATCCAATCTCTTCTCTTCTTCTTCAATCAGTTGTTCCATATCCGGTTCTAACTGTCACTTCTTGACCCTTATACAGGTTTCTCAAGAGACATGTGAGGTGGTCTGGTACTCCCATCTCTTTAAGGACCTGCGATAGTTTGTTGTGATCCACACAGTCAAAGGCTTTAGCATAGTCAATGAAGCAGAAGTAGATGTTTTTCTGGTACTCTCTTGCTTTCTCCATAATCCAGGGAATGTTGGCAATTTGATCTCTAGTTCCTCTACCTCTTCGGAACCCAGCTTGTACTTCTGGCAGTTCTCTATCCATGTACTGTTGAAGCCTAGCTTGTAGGATCTTGAGCATGACCTTGCTAGCGTGTGACATGAGTGCAATTGTGTGATAGTTTGAACATTCCTTGGCATTGCCCTTCTTTGGGATTGGAATGTATACTGACCTTTTCCAATCTCGTGGCCACTGTTGCGTTTTCCAAATTTGCTGGCATATTGAGTGCAGCACTTTAGCAGCAGCATCTTTTAAGACTTTGAATAGCTCAGCTGGGATACCATCACCTCCACTAGCTTTGTTGCTAGTAATGCTTTCTAAGGCCCATTTAACGTCACATTCCAGGATGTCTGGCTCGAGGTCAGTGATTATACCGTTGTGGTTGTCAAGGACAATAGGTGATGTGAAAGACTTCAGCCTGAGACCCTGGAGAGCTGCTGCCGGTTTAAGTAGACAATATTAACCTCAATGGACCACAAATCTGAATCAGTAGAAGGCAGATTCATGTGTGGCCAATTGGTGTCACTATGGGCAGTGCTTCATAGATACCGGGGACAGATACAGAGCAGGTGTCATGGGTAGGCTCAGGTGAGCACTCTTGACCAACGAGAACTGCCGGAGGCCTCATCACTCAGCCTTAAATCCAGGCTCACTGTGTAATGTTGTTGTACACAATGCTGATGAAACCCTTTGCACTCTGCCGCTGACTAAGTTAGTTTAACTTAGCAGGTGTACTTAACACTTACATGGTGCATATGCTAAGTGCCTTTGATTATTCTAATCACAGTGACTGAAATCAATCATGAACATATATTTAGATATTCACTTTGGTTCATTGCTTAAATGCATTGTGGGTAAAATACTAAATGCTGACAGACAATCTTACTGCAGGGACTTTGCTTGTTCTTGCCAGTTGTAACTGCGCATGCCCCTGATGTCAGTTTGCTTGCGTTAGCTGAAGAACACTACATGATGTACTAATATGTGTTACAATTAGATACTTTTTAGAATTTCAGAGCCTAGGAAGAAGAAAGCCTATTGTTCAACTGAAGAAGGTATATTTTTGCCTGGGAAAATCCACTCGTATTCCTGTGCTGCAAATGACGGTTTTCTTTGGGGTTCAGTCGGTGTTGTGCACCTTTCATAGAGAGTGATTCAGATGTGGAATTCTGTGCCAGAGGATGTCATCATGGCCACAGGAATAAACAGCTTGAACAGGGGATTAGACAGATTCAGGGAGTACGTCCTCCTTCTTCACACCTGGGATCCAGATTGGCACGTGGGGCAACCTCCGGCTGCCAGGTGAGTAAGAAAGAGTTCTGTCTGATGTTTCCAGAAGGGGAGAGCAATTTTAAAATCTCGTCTTGTCCTGGCACATCCTTAGTTGTCCCCGTTGGGGCGAACGCTTAACAAGAAAAATTGTTTGGAAAGATCTGTTAGCAGTTCACACAGTTTGCACAACTCTGCCTCCCTCCTTGAGTTTTGTGTCTGTGGAGGCAGAGAACCTGGCTCATATGGAGAGGGTTCCAAATGACCAAGATTTTGTTTAAAAAAAGAAGAAGACATAATGACCAGGATGCAAGGAATAGTTATATATGTGTCCAAAGGCTTATAGAGCCATTCCTCTACAAACTTGCCCACCAGGTGCGGTCATCCTTAACGGCTCTTTCTCTAAGCATTTGGTGTAGTGGTTAAGAGCAGCAGACTCTAATCTGGAGAACCCAGTTTGATTCCCCACTCCTTCTCCACATGCAGCCTGCTGGGTGACTTTGGGCCAGTCACAGCTCTCTCAGCCCCACCTACCTCACAGGGTGTCTGTTGTGGGGAGAAGAAGGGAAGGAGATTATAAACTGCTCTGAGACTCCGAGTGAAGGGCATGGTATAAATCCAACTTTTCTTCTTCAGAGATAAGCTCTGAAGCAAAAATGGGGGGGGGGGGTTTAAGCAAACATTTCCTGGTTTGCTCCTTTTTCATCTGTTTATATTTTTGGCAATTTTAAAATTTATTTTATTTATTTAAAATATCTATTAAGGTAAAGGTTTCCCTTGCTCAAAAGCCAGTCGGATCTGACTCTAGGGATGCGGTGCTCATCTCCATTTCCAAGCCGAAGAGCCAGCGCTGTCCGAAGACGTTTCCGTGGTTATGTGGCCGGCATGACTAGATGCCGAGGCGCACGGAACGCTGTTACCTTCCCACCAAAGCCGTACCTATTTATCTACTTGCAATTTCTTGCTTTCGAACTGCTAGGTTGGCAGGAGCTGTGGCCAGAGACGGGAGCTCACTCCATCACGCGGCACTCGGGTCTCGAACTGCTGAACTACCGACCTTCCAGCCTGCAGTTCAGTATCAACCCCTGAGCCACCTGTTAGCTGCTTTTTCCCCTCACTGAGCCCAAGGCAGCTTACCATATAGATAACCACATTTAAAAAACACAAAACTTTAAAATCACAATTTGGGGCTGCTAGTAATTTTAATCAAAGGTGGTCCTAAACAAAGCCATCTTCAACTGCCTCCTAAAGATCGAAAGTGAAGAGACCAAGTGCAGCTCCCTGGGGAAGCTGTTCCATAGTTGTGGGGCTGTCAGTAAGAAGGCCATTCTTCAGTTCTCCACTTTTCCGTGTTCGTTGTCTAGATTAATTTGCACTGGCTGTGCATGAGATCTGTTATTTTTTATTTATTTTTTATTTATATCCCGCCCTCCCAAAGGCTCAGGGTGGCTCACATGCCTGCAAGACGGAGCTCTTCCGCCAGGCGTTCGAGTAGGAGCAGCCGCCGCCACTATCCTACCACTGAGGTAGTGTGTCATCGGCTGCCCTACTAAAGGGGGGCAGGCATGGCCTGGCAGAACAGCGTAGCGGGAGACCGCGCTACTGAGATAGCTGGCCGCCAAATTTGGGTGGTTGTTCCCATCTTGGAAGATTTATATAGGTTCAGCACCGTGTTATAGGATGATTTTTATTGTTGTTTTAAATATTGTATTCTATTATATGTTTTATTGTAATTTATACCTCAGCATAAGGTCCTGCAGGGCCCGGATCTCCTCTGGGAGCTCGTTCCACCAGGTAGGAGCCACCACCGAAAAAGCCCTAGCCCTAGTAGGGGCAAACTTAATCTCTCGGGGACCTGGAACTTCCAGGAGGTGGAGGTTCCCCGATCATAGTGCTCTTGGGGGAACATACGGGAAGAGACGGTCCTTCAGGTAAGCCGGACCCTGGCCATTATATGGTGTTATACGTACAGCGTGCATCATTTATATGCAGAATGTACACGATGCATCATGCAGGGTTACTGGAAAACATATACATGTTATGGGGGAAATGTGTTGGTGTGAGTCTGCAGCAAATGGCACGCCATTTTTCTACAACAGATTAACACGGAATGAGCCAGTATGATTCCAATAGATGAGCACCCCTTTGGAATTAGCACAAATAGTAATAATAATTTTTTAAAAACCTTGGGTTCAGTTCCTCTTAGAGTTTCCAGCTCTGCTTTG
>NW_015171507.1:789941-796515 GCF_001447785.1 Gekko japonicus | reverse complement strand
GGCGGCAGCTCCTACTCGAACGCCTGGCGGAAGAGCTCCATCTTGCAGGCCCTGTGGAACTGCATAAGGTCCCGCAGGGCCCGGATCTCCTCTGGGAGCTTGTTCCACCAGGTAGGAGCCGCCACCGAAAAAGCCCTGGCTACTGGGCCCCCCCAAGGCCCCCTCACAACCCCCCCTAAAAATCCCTTTAAAATCCCCCCACAGCTGTCTGCTTGGTATGCAGAAAGTCCCAGGTTCAATTCCTGGCAACTCCAGTTAAAAAGAAACAGGCAGGAGGTGACGGGAATGACCTCAGCCTGAGACCCTGGAGAGCTGCTGCCAGTCTGAGTAGACAATACTGACCCTGATGGACCAATGGTAGCAATTCTTCTAAGGTTTCTGTGCAGAGATGAAAACATTTCTCTGTATGAATGCTATTTTGATGATGCACGTTTTAATTGGTGTGACTAACTCTTTTACCAGGGTCATAATATAGTAATATTTTTATTACTTTAACTATAAATTGCACCATCTTTTTATTGCTACTGCGCTTACCGAATAATATGGAATGTTCACTGCTAGTTTCTATTAGTAATGTTTGCTAATTAGCTATTCTAGGACCCGATGCTCTTAGTATTATCACTTGCTTGCAGGGGTCATTTTTTGCAGGAGCGCACAGGAGCGGAGTTCCAGCAGTAAAGAGCCAGGGGGCGGGCACATGCAACAAGCCCCACCCCCTGCTCCCAGCAGCCCTCAGTCAGAGCAAAAAGCAGCCAGGTAGGTTGCAGAGCTTCCCCCGGCCCAAAAGAGGCCAGTGGCACCTTTAAGACCAAGTTTTATTCAGGTACAAACTCTCCCTCCTCTGCGAGGACAGATCTGCATGTCCCCCCCCCAATAGCTAGCAATCCAAAACAGTCCAGTGGAGCCTGAGTGGTGGGTGTGGCCTTCTGACACACTTCCAGTGATGTCAGGGGGTGTGGCATATGCAAATGAGTTATGCAAATGAGTTATGCTACTGACCTCCTGCACCTCTTTTTCTACGAAATGACCCCTGCTTGCTTGTGTATTTAAAGGATGTTGTCTTTATTTTGGGGGGATAGTTTCTTAATGGAGAAATATGGGTTGAGCTTCTGGTTTCTTGCCCTGAGATTTAACTCCTTTCCACGCAGAACCTCAGAAGGAAGTTTAAAACCCTGAAGCTTGTTCAGGGCAGATTTGGAATCCCGGCCATCTCACCCGGGGGACCAAATGTTTGCAGACCGTGGCAGGGCTGTGCATATCTGGAAAGTTTCGGAATCGATGCCCAAAGCCCTCCATGCAGGTCAGCTGAAAGCCGGCGTTACCTTCGAGCCGCAGCTGTGCAAACTTCAGCTTGCCTGGGCTCTGGCCGGCCTGACGCAAGGAGCCCAACAAAGGACAGTGCCTTCTTTATAAGCCCAAGACCATGGCGGTCCCTCGCCAGTCCGATCCAGCCTTTCAAAAGAAAGTTGACCCAAAAAGGTCCTCCCAGCACAAACAGACGGTGGTGGCTTCAGCATCCCCCAAGAAAGGACCATTCATTTTGCCACAAAAGGGAGGAAGCCAAACCTAATTTCAGGTTACCCAGTCCCCAGCCCTGTCAATCAAAACCCTTTCTGCAGCGTTCCCAGTACCTCTGCAGCAGTGACCAGCCTTTCTGTTGGCTCGAGAATCCAGAGGGGTGAACTTGTCCAGTTCCCTTCCTTCTGTAGGCTGGTCTGGCGTTCTGCCCTACAATCCCATGCATAGCCCTTTCTGGCTTCTGCTTCTTCTTCAGGTACAAAAGCTGGGAGGGTCAACCCAATATAAATATCTAGAATAACAATCAGAGCCAGCCCTAGACCTAAGGAGCATATGCATACACACACACAGCTCTCTTCCGTTCATGAATCTGCCTTCTCTAGGGATGGGCACAAACTGGCTCACGAACGTTAAGTCTGTGATTAATTTTGCCCGGTTCATGGTTCACAAACTGAAGTTTGCGAACTGAAGAGCTGCCATGAACTTCCACGGATTTTAAGGCAGTTTGTGGCCATTCATTAAGAGCAGAGTTTAAATGGTTTTGAGCCATTTAAACCCTTGCTGTCTGCTCTTCACACAAAAAAGCAGCTGATCGACAAGTCAGCTTTTTTTTTGCAGGGAGCAGAAAGCAGGGGTCATGAACGACTACAAACCCGAACCAACCTCCCGGTTCATATCAGTTTGTGGTTCAACCACGAACCATGAAACAACCAACCTCCCGGTTCGTATCAGTTTGTGCTTCAACCACGAACCACGAAACGAACTGCAAAAATGTGGTTCGTGCCCATCCCTTAGTGCACCTGATAAAATACAAAGCCTGAGCTCCCCCAACCGAGCTCAAACTGTGGGGAGATTTCATGCAGTGGTGATGGGGTACTTGTTCAGCACCAGACATTTCAGGTGAGGTCCCTCCCTTCCCCAGGCTCCATCCCCAAATCTCCAGGAGATTCCCAACCTGGATCTGGCAACCTTACCTCCCCATCCCCTACTGGTAGCCAGGATAGGGTAGCCAGGTCCCCTCTTCTCTCTGGTGGGGGGATTTGGGGGGCTTTCCGGGGGTGAGCAGGGACATTATTATTGTCTTTTCCATTGACTCTTGTCTTCTCATAATTCCCAGATCTTGTTGTTGTTCAGTCGCACAGTCGAGTCCGACTCTTCGCGACCCAATGGACCAGATCACGCCAGGCCCTCCTGTCTTCCGCTGTCCTCTGAAGTTTGCTCAATTTCATGTTCGTTGCATCTGTGATGGGTGGCCAAAGTATTTGAGCTTCAGTTTCATTCTCTGGCCTTCCAGGGAACAGTCAGGGTTGATTTCTTTTAGGATTGACTGATCTGATCTTCTTGCAGTCCAAGGGACTCTCAAGAGTCTTCTCCAGCACCATAGTTCAAAAGAATCTATTCTTCGGCGCTCGGCCTTCCTTATAGTCCAACTCTCGCAGCCATACATGACTACTGGGAATACCATTGCTTTGACCATGCGGACTTTTGTTGGCAGGGTGATGTCTCTACTTTTTATCATGCTGTTTAGGTTCGTCATCGCTTTCCTCCCAAGGATCTTAGTCCAATGCTATTATCACACTTGCTCTATAATTGATCTTAGTCCAATGCTATTATCACACTTGCTCTATAATGGAAATCCTGAGATCATCTGGCGTACTGTTGGTACTTAAATAACTTATAATGAACTGTAGTAATGAAAAAATAAGAAAGGAATGTTCCTCGCACTTTCAAAGAGATTCGCTCTGAAAGTCAGTTTGGTGTAGCGGTTAAGTGCACAGACTCTAATCTGGAAGAACCGGGTTTGATTCCCCACTCCTCCACTTGCACCTGCTGGACGACCTTGGGTAAGCCGTTGTTCTGATAAGAGCTGTTCTTGAAAAAGAGCAGTTTCTGTCAAGAGCTCTCTCAGCCCCACCTACCTCACAGGGTGTCTGTTGTGGGGAGGGGAAGGAGTTTGTAAACCATTCTGAGACTCCTTTGGGTAGTGAAGGGAGGGGTATAAATCCAATCTCCTCCTCCTCCTCCTCCTCCTCCTTTGCAGAAGGCAAGATTTTGGGCCTGCGCTCGGCTCTTGCTGTCCCGTTTGCTCTGCCTGATTCATCTTCACCACAGCCCGTGCTTCCGACTTCTGTTTTTCTACCCTACTTAGCTTTGCAACAGGCAAAGGGAAAATATCGCAGTGGGAAGGAAATTCCTCGGCTCCGGCTGCTCAAAGAAAAACAAGCGGGACGAGGAGCCCGCCAAAAACGACTCAGAGCTTTTTTCCTGGTATCTCCCGCTCCGCACAAGAGAGCTGTTGGATCCGGAGGTGCGTTTTCCTCCCCCCACCCTTCAAAATCAGCCAAGAAATCATGCAAGTTTTTAAACAGCCATTTACGCAGCTGCGTATGGAGGATCAGCATTGCCTCCTGGCAATCAGGAAAGGAAGCTTTTTAAAAATGAAGAAAAAAAGACTATTTCCTCCCTTCCTTTTTAAACTCTGGGCTGTCGGTGTGTCGAAAGCTGCACAATAAAACAAACACTGCTGTGGTTAGGGTTGACAGCTCCAGGTTGGGAAATTCCTGGAGATTTGGAGGTGTGTGTGTGTAGAAGGAGGGGGAGGTTTGGGGAGGGGAGGGCATTCAGTGGGGTGCAATGCCATAGAGCCATAGAGTCCACCTTCCAAGCAGCCATTTTCTCCAGGGGAAAGGATCTCTGTTGGCCAGAGGTCAGTTGTAAACCCAGGGGATCTCCAGCTATCACCTGGAGCTTGGCAAACTTATCTGCGGTCCTTTTGATGGACAGCGATCAGTAGCAATCACAGAAACACGTCAGAGCTCTTCTTACAGGGGCTACTGTAAGCTCTTGGAGGATTGGCTACATTGGGGTGTGTCGCCTAATATGCAAAGGAGTTCCGGCTACGTAGCGCCCCCAATGTCCACTGCCATGGCCAGGCCCGGAGCAGCCACCAGAGTCCGCCTCCGCCAGCTCTGAAGAAGAAAAGTAAGTGCACTTTTGGTGGGGTGGGGGCAGATCTTACCTCCATCAGAAAATGGGGCTGTTCTCTTTGGTATTTATTTACTTACTTCATTTATATCCCCCCCTTCTCCCCAATCAGTGTTCCCTCTAAGCTGAGTCAGTGTGAGCTAGCTCATAGTTTTTTAGCCTCCGGCTCACATATTTTTGTCTTAGCTCAGGAAGGAGGGCTCCAGAGCAAACTGATTTCTGCAGCAGCCAAATCACTGGCTCACAACTTTAATGCCAGTAGCTCACAAGGTAGAATTGTTGCTCACAAGACTCCACAGCTTAGAGGGAGCATTGTCCCCAATGACTTACATCAATCTCCTTTTCTCCGTTTTATTCTCACCACAGCCCTGCAAAGTAGTTTAGGCTGAGAGTGTGCGACCGTCCCAAGGTCACCCAGCAAGTCTCCATGATCAGAGTGGGGATTCGAACCTGGATCTCCCGCTTCTTAGTCCAGCTCTCTAACCACTACGCCACACTGCAGGTAATCTAGACACTGTAAATTTTCTCTGAAAAGTAGCACAGACACAGATTGCCCGATGCTGGAAGGCACTTTCCTTTCCAGCATTTTTAAAAATAAATGTGGTATGAAGGATTTAGAACGCCGAACTAAACTCACACACCAAATATGGTTGTCGAAAAGACTGGCCAAACCAGAAAAATTCATTGCCAAATGGTATTATTTTATTTTGTTCCTAAATAGCTCTTTGACATATACAAACGCTCTCGCTTCCCAGAAGTCATTTTGGAAAAGATGTTATCTGGGTATTAATAGCATGCCCTCAATCTCAGTAAACCCTGTGCCGAGGAATAAATAGACTGTCTGCCACAAGTGTTTTGAGATGGTATCGTCAATGTAATTTTTGTGTGCTCATATGATCTCTTCATTTACTTTTTCTCCTTCCCGTTGTTTATATTTTTATGAAACTACAAAAAAAAACCCCACCCTTTAATAAAAACAGGAAAAAGAAAACTAGGGCAGAGATTTAAAAGCACTTTTCACATTGTTAAAGACTCTCTCCGCAATAATAACAATTCCTTGGGTGCATTTCGTTTGCTTTTCTGCCTCCCGGCGAGTTCCCTACCAGGGCAGTTTATTTGAGCATCAAAAGATTTTTCCATCTGTATTTTGCCTCCTCAGTTCTTCTATCTACTATGAAGGCAGTTTTTGCAGGTTATTTCCATGAAGAGAGCTGCAAAACACACCTTTGGGTGGCAGATATGTGTGTGTGTGCATTTGTGTGTGTGTCCAGTGACAAGTACGAAGTGTTCCGAAATTCTTGAACTGAAAAATCATTCTAATTTGCACTTCACCCGCCCACAACTCTTTCCCCCGGAGGCTGTATTTTTACATTTTTGTTCCTTTCCCCTCCTCTCTCATTTTCGTCTTCTTTTTAATAAACAGAAGTTCACAAGGAGAACCGCCGGCTTTTCTTTTGAAGAACCGCCGAATATCCCCGAAGGCAAGGAAGATCCTTTTCATGAGTGACACATCCACATCCATGATCCTTCCCCCCTGTCGTTGCTCCAGGGCCTTGTGTGGGAGAGCCGCGCACTGCCTCTCATGTCACACCAACCCAGAAATGTTCAGTGTGCTCCACTGCACACAATAGATGTGAGGGCCGTCCCCCCTTTTCAATACGAGGGCCAGATATTTGTGCGCACACGGACATCCACAATGAATTCCAGCACTGATTTACTGCAGTAACTGTCGAACAAACTTAGAGTCCAGTGGCAAGGCACGCAAAGGTATTTGAAAAAGTGTGCCTTGCACAGGAAAGCGCATCCCTTGAATAAACCTTTGTTGGTCTTAAAGGTGCCACTGGACTCTAAATTTGTTCCACGGCTTCAGACCAACACGGCTGACCACCTGCAGTAACTGTTGTTTACAGGGGTCATTTCCTGCAGGAGCGCACAGGAGCAGAGCTCCAGCAGTAAAGAGCCCAGGGGGCGGGCACATGCAACAAGCCCCGCCCCCTGCTCCTAGCAGCCCTCAGTCAGAGCAAGAAGCAGCCAGGTAAGTTGCAGAGCTCCCCCCGCTCCCACAGTCCAA